>NC_137622.1:2446969-2719469 GCF_963280865.1 Gymnoscopelus braueri | reverse complement strand
CCAAGGGATAGAAATGCCATTAAATGGGGGTCCGTAGCCTAATGCATGTCAAACTGGGGGTCCTTGAAATTAAAATGGTTGAGAATCACTGCTAGAGCCGTAAAAAAATCTTCTCTTATTGGGGTCTCTGGCATATCTTTTCAAACGGGGGTCCGCGAGCTAATAAGTGTCAATTTGGGGGTCCTTGACATGAAAAAGTTTGAGAACCACTGCCTTAAAGCAACCTCATTAAACTATGCCTAGGCTAAACCTTACCTTATTCCTACGTAACCTCAGTAAAACTATGCCTAAACCTAACTAACCCTATTCCTAAACGTAACCTCAGTAAAACTATGCCCAAACCTAACCTTATTCGTTATTCCTAAACCTCAGTAAACTATGCCTAAACTTAATCCTAAATGTAACCTCAGTAAAACTATGTGCCTAAATTGAACCTTATTCCTAAACGTAACCTCACTAAAACTATGGCTAAACCTAAACTTATTCCTAAACTTAACCTCAGTAAAACAAAGAATACATGAACCCAGTGGTGTAAAGTAACTAAGTACATTTACTCAAGTACTGTACTGCACTTAAGTAAAGTTTTTAGGTACTTTTACTTTATTGGAGTATTTCTAATTTTCAGTACTTTTACTTCTACTCCACTACATCTCAGAGGAAAATATTGTACTTTTACTCCACTACAATTATTTGAAAACTTACTAGTTACTTTGCAGATATAAATTATTATATTTTAAAACATACATTTACCCATTTAGCCCTATTTTATACACAGGCTATTTGAAAATAGCCAATCTACAAGCTCATAACGCGTCGCGAAGCGACGCGTTGAGAGCTTGTAGATCGGCTATTTTCAAACATTTAGTACTTTTACTTTTGGTACTTTAAGTGTATTTTGATGCCAATACTTTTGTACTTTTACTCAAGTACATTTTTAATTCCGGACTTTTACTTGTAACAGAGTATTTCTACATTGCAGTATTGATACTTTTACTTAAGTAAAACATTTGAGTACTTTTTCCACCACTGCATGAACCTCTGGGGGCGAGTGGTCTGCGGAAAAAATGGGGGTGAGCGTGTTTAGGGGTGAGTTGTCCGGTTACTGACTGACTGGACTACAGTGTATAGGCCTACTGTCCCTTTTCTTTTTCTTTTTTTTTCTTCCTTTAGAACAGTGGTTCTCAAACCGCGGACCCTCATTTGAATAGATATGCCAGGGACCCCCATAATAAGAGAAGATTTGTACGGCTCTAGCAGTGATTCTCAACCATTTTAATTTCAAAGACCCCCAGTTTGACATGTATTAGGCTACGGACCCCCATTTAATGGCATTTCTATCTCTGGAACCCCAATTTATATTGTTAAATCAATGTTAATTTAACTCTGAGAGTGTACAAAATGGAGTGTCAGAGTTACAGACCCATAAGGGTCCATTTGGTTCCTAACTATCTATCATTTAGCTGGGGACCCAACTCCCTCAAGGACCACTGGTGGTCCCCGGACTGGTTTGAGAACCACTGCTTTAGAAGCCTTTATTAACAGTTTATTGTCACATTTCACATGTTTACAGGTGTGAAGCAATGGGTGATTTATTTGTTCCCTTCTTTTTTTAAAGCTCTACCGACAAATAGCTTAAATAAGAAAAGCCTACAAAAAGTGTGTGTGTGTGTGTGTGTGTGTGTGTGTGTGTGTGTGTGTGTGTGTGTGTGTGTGTGTGTGTGTGTGTGTGTGTGTGTGTGTGTGTGTGTGTGTGTGTGTGTGTGTGCACTGACTTATTTGACTGGGGGCCTCAAGATGCCCCAAGATGCTCAGCTTGTTATACATTATATTCTATATTTTTAAGAAGGCATTGCTGGTGCTTGCTTTTTTTTCTTACCGGTACGTGAAATGGAAACTTATTCTGGTGCAATGGTGTGCCTGTTGAGTGCAGAAAATAATAATAATAATTATTATTATTGTTATTATTGTTATTATTATTATTATTATTATTATTATTATTATTATTATTATCATTTTTATCATTACACACACACACACACACACACACACACACACACACACACACACACACACACACACACACACACACACACACACACACACACACACACACACTTTATTTCTTTAGGTAGGGTTTATCATTCGCTACTTTTATTAGATATGAATCCCTACCACTTAAAAGAAAATTGGCAGAGGCTACCTGTTACTGCTGTTGTTGTTGTTGTTGTTGTTGTTGTTGTTGTTGTTGTTGTTGTTGTTGTTGTTGTTGTTGTTGTTGTTGTTGTTGTTGTTTTTGTTGTTGTTGTTGTTGTTGTTGTTGTTGTTGTAGTAGTTGTAAACAGACACAATGTTTTCAACCTGATAATCCTGATAAAGATGATTTTGAGATGTTGAGACACATGGGGTCCCCTGTGGCCCCCAAACCCCCAGGCTGATGGGATATATATTATAACTCTATGGCTACAGTCATTGAAACACTTCAGGGATGATACATCATCGACTCACATCGAGTCTACTTACGCCACCAAGCGGTAGAAGTAGGTTAACTTTAGGCAGTGGTGGTAAAAGGACTCACATTTCTTACTTAAATAAGAGCATCAATAGTGCAATTTAGACATACTCTGTTACAAACAAAAGTCGAGAATTAAACATTAACTTGAGTAAAAGTACAAAAGTATTGGTATCATAATATACTTAAAGTACCAAAAGTAAAAGTACTCATTATGCAGAATGTCCAATTTCACAGGTTTCGAATGTATAAAATGTATGAAAATCTTTTGAAAATAACAGATCTACAAGCTCACAATGCGTCGCAAAGCTACATTTACTCATTATGTGTCATTATTTATTTATGTGGAAATTAAAAAAATAAGAAATATATATTATTTATAATAATGTATTATAATGTGGTTATAAATACAAATCAAATAAATATGTATTATTTATAATAATGTATTATATGTGGTTATAAATACAAATCAAATAAATATGTATTATTTATAATAATGTATTATATGTTGTTATAAATACAAATAAAATATATATGTATTATTTATAATAATGTATTATATGTGGTTATAAATAAAAATAAAATAAATATGTATTATTTATAATAATGCATTATTATATTTAATAAGAATTCGGCATTACAATATATAAATGTATCAATCAATCAATCAATCAAAAACTACTCCACTACTTCTCAGAGGCAAATATTGTACTTTTACTCCACTACAATTATTTGAAAACTTTAGTTACTAGTTACTTTTCAGATATAAATTATTGTATTATGAAACATACATTAACCACTTTAGCCCTATTTTATACATAGGCTATAATTTCAAATATTTTAGTACTTTTACTTTTGGTACTTTAAGTACATTTTGATATCAATACTTTTGTACTTTTACTCAAGTAAATTTAGAATTCCAGACTTTCACTTGTAACAGAGTACTTCTACATTGCAGTATTGATACTTTTACTTAAGTAAAACATTAGAGTCCTTTTCCACCACTGATGATAGTCTTGATCCAAGGCCAGGACTGATCGATCGATCCTCTCTGTTATCATCGCCGCATCATACCAATGGCGATTGCTCTGGCCTGATCCTGGGCTGATCACGTGATCGCAGGGGAGAAAAATGGCCGACGAGGAGTCAGCAGCAGCAGGAGAAACAAACAACAACAACACTGCTATGGTTGATGAGGAGGAGGATGATGATGATGATGAGGAGGAGGACGACAGAGAACCAGAACCTCCTCCTCCTCCTCCACCCGAACCTCCAGAAGTCCTGGAGGTCCCGGCCGGAGGCAGCAGCGCCGCAGCGGCCAGCAGCGATCAGTGGTGGAAAAAGTACTCATATTTTTGTTTTCTTACTTAAGTAAAAGTATCAATACTGCAATGAAGAAATAATGCTCTGGTACAAGTATAAAAGCCCGGAATTCAAAATGTACTTGAGTAAAAGTACAAAAGTATTGCTATCAAAATGTACTTAAAGTACCAAGAGTAGAAAGTACTCATTATGCAGAATGTCCCTTTTCACAACTTTTCAAATGTATGAAAATATTTAGAAAATAGCAGATATACAAGCTCACAATGCAACGCATTGTGAGCTTGCAGATCTGCTATTTTCAAGTGGCCGAAATGTATATAGGGCTGAAGTGGGTAATGTTATGTATGTTTTGTAATAATAATCAATCTTCAAAGTAACTAGTAACTAAAGTTTTCAGATAATTGTAGTGGAGTAAAAGCATAATATTTGCCTCTGAGATGTAGTGGAGCAAAAGTACTGAAAATTGGAAATACTCCAGTGAAGTAAAAAAAAAAAAAACTCGAAATTGTACTCAAGCACAGTACTTCAGTAAATGTACTTAGTTACTTTACACCACTGCCAGCAGCGATGCAGACAAGCCGGCCTCGGAGGAGAGCAGCTGGTCGGCTCCCATCCTGTCTCTGGCTCGCAAGGCGACGGAGAGCATCAGCAGCGGAGTCAGCAGCATCAGCACCGCTGCCCTCAGGAGCACCGCCGGGTCCACTGCCAGCTCACCCACCTCTGAGAACGACATGATCGTCAACCAGAACCACTCCTCCACTGCTGCTGCTGACAATAAAATACTCCCAGGTAAAGAAGCTGGATATATAGGCTATATATTTTTTTGTGACAGACTTTAAAAAAAAATTGTTTTTAACCCTTTCAGACCGGGAAATAATCTGTGACATTTTTTAGGTTTCTTTGTGCTATTCAAAAATAGCAGATCTACAAGCTCTACGAGCTTGTAGATCTGCTATTTTTGAAAAATCGTGAAAATGTGTTCAAATCTTTGAATATATCCATTGTTTTAAAGCGAACATTTTAACTCAAATCTTTGCATCTGGGGGTCCCTGGGAACAAAATATTTTGAGATGGGGATCGGCGGCCGGCCAAATACATATCATTTTGGGGGTCCTTGACATGAAAAAGTTTGAGCACCACTGATATAGAAACATATGTTTTTTTCAGAATACTGTTAGGATTTAGAAGACATTTTGTAGAATCGGCCTCAGGTCTTAATGGGTTAAAGCTTTTCAAGGAAAGAGACATCACATTGTATCCCTATGCGTGGACAAACGGTTCACATAAAGTCCCACAATAACTTACAGAAGTGCATCTCTTCAGCACATAGATTGTCCGTCAGTGGACATTAATGTACTCATGTGCTCTATAGTTTGCCTGCTAGCAATAGTAATAGCCTCTTCCTCTGATCTGGCGGTCCTGTGGTTGCAAAACAACCCAGGCGGCTCCTTAACCCCCTCACCAGACCCCCGGGTTCACGCAGATATTAATCAATTATCCTCAGAAAAGAAAGGAAAAATCATGATGTGTATACATGTATAATAACACACGATCTACAAGCTCTACGAGCTTGTAGATCTGCTATTTTTGAAAAATCGTGAAAATGTGTTCAAATCTTTGAATATATCCATTGTTTTAAAGCGAACATTTTAACTCAAATCTTTGCATCTGGGGGTCCCTGGGAACAAAATATTTTGAGATGGGGATCGGCGGCCGGCCAAATACATATCATTTTGGGGGTCCTTGACATGAAAAAGTTTGAGCACCACTGATATAGAAACATATGTTTTTTTCAGAATACTGTTAGGATTTAGAAGACATTTTGTAGAATCGGCCTCAGGTCTTAATGGGTTAAAGCTTTTCAAGGAAAGAGACATCACATTGTATCCCTATGCGTGGACAAACGGTTCACATAAAGTCCCACAATAACTTACAGAAGTGCATCTCTTCAGCACATAGATTGTCCGTCAGTGGACATTAATGTACTCATGTGCTCTATAGTTTGCCTGCTAGCAATAGTAATAGCCTCTTCCTCTGATCTGGCGGTCCTGTGGTTGCAAAACAACCCAGGCGGCTCCTTAACCCCCTCACCAGACCCCCGGGTTCACGCAGATATTAATCAATTATCCTCAGAAAAGAAAGGAAAAATCATGATGTGTATACATGTATAATAACACAATAACTTTTAAACAATAATGAAATGATGACCAAAAACAAATCGTAATTATGTTACTGGATACCCTCTAAACCTGCTTATTGAATTCTCTGATGCCGGAGTACAGGTGTTCAACCTAGTGGAGTACCGATTTAACCTTCTGGACCACATTAAGTAATGTTTGGATCTTTGCTTGGTCTTTGCTCCCTGTGCTCGAGCACTGGACGCTTCCAATCTCAAGACCTCATAGAAGGACAACTTCCAACGGTGAATACTAAGGTTATGAGGTGGACTTTTATGATTAACGGTCACTGTGCGGTGAGGAAGTTCATCCATGGAACTACTAACTTCCTATCAGCGCTGGCATTTACTGTATCTGACTGTGTCTCTGGGTCAAGCTGTGTTGTACTCAACCGACCCCAGTACTTGAGTCAAAGTATAGATAGTCCTGGTCAAATATTTACTCAACTAACTGCTGTGTAGAAATTTAGAATTGTCCCCCCCCAAAAAAAAAAAATCACATAAACGTCAAATATATTATAGTGAATAGCCGAATTAAGAACAAATTGAACGAATTGAAAAACAACAACATTATGAACCACCACTGCTGACAATAAAACCCTGCCAGGTAGCTGCAAGCTACTTAGATGCAACGGTCCTGCGTACCTGTTTCGAAGTTGCACATAATGCAGGAGGCAGCAGGAAATAGCGTTATTGACAACGAGTGCTTCCAAACTTCCAACACTTTGAAAAAGAATCACCTGCACAGAATTTATTGACAGAAAGTACTGTGGGTCATGACGGTGGATATTTATGAAACAAAAACTTGGCAGATACAAAGAGGATAACCCAAGCTTTCCGCACAGCTGCAATGTTGTTGAGTTTAACATCGTTTAATACAATCAGATAGGACTTTTCGGTTTCAATGAATGGGCTGTCAAAGGTTGGTATTGCAATTCTAGATGGACTTTATGAAACTGTTTCCAGCCTCACCACCTGCAGTTCAGTGTGGTCAGGAAGTTCATCCATAGAACTGCTTCCTATCACTGTGTCACTTATCTTTGTCACATGTCAGAAGAACACATGACTTCCAGGATCAAAGAACATTTTATGGCATGATGATGATGATGATGGTACAGAGGACTATGTTTTTTTTGCTATACTGTTGGTGTGCAGCAGGTCATGGCTCACATTGTTTTGTGCCTGTGTGGCTCCATAAATCTTGCTTAGTAATGGGGCACACTGATACCAAGTTCAAGTGCTTTATTGTAGGTATTTAACACAGACCTAAAGACTTAATTCTTTTTAGTCTTTATTACATTTGTACTTTTATTCCTTTTTTTTTAACGTTGTGCCAGCCTTACACCAAACAACTTTTCCAGCGATTTTCACTGTCGCAGAAAAAAATAATGTTAATAAAATCATGAGAGTTTTGCCTCAGTTGAGGTGCTCCCTCGTCATCTCGATCATTATTGTTATTATAAGGTGGTCATCATTAGTCTCTCTGTCTGTCGCTCTCACAAAGGTTAGAGGGACAGAATAAATGATGCTTTCAAATAATATACACTATTCTTTTTTTTTAAATAAATAAATGAATCAAAACACATTCACTGCATTAAAAATAATTATGTCTTTTTGCGCTTGTCTCACCATTCCTGTCCTCCTTTGCTTCACAGTGCTGCCACCCAAGGACCCTGTGTCAATAGAAAGGTCCAACCTTCTCAGTATGATGAAATTAAGCATCAAGGTTTTAATCCAGTCCTCCCTAAGTCTGGGCAGAACCCTGGACTCTGACTACCCACCACTGCAACAGTTCTTTGTGGTCCTGGAACACTGCCTCAAGCATGGACTGAAAGGTAGGGTTGTCACGATCATGATGTTTTACTTGACAATTAATTGTCATCCATTAGCAATTGAATTTTTGGGAACATATGAATAATATATATTTCTGTTTGCCTTTTAGGCTTTGTAAACAAAAACTGCACAGGGCAGATATGACAAAAAAAAAATATATATGACTGACAATGACCGGTGCCAATAATCAAAATAAATAATGTACTATGGAAAAGAATTGCAATGTGTTGCATCGCAAGGCGTTGTGAACTTGTTGTGTGAAGTGCTGTCTGTCTCTGTCTGTTGTGCTCAGCAAAGAAGTCCTTCATTGGTCAGAATAAGTCCATCTGGGGACCTCTGGAACTGGTGGAGAAGTTGTGTCCAGAGGCAGCTGATATTGCCACAAGTGCCCGAGATCTTCCTGGCCTTAAGTAAGCCAAAGCGCTTATGCACCTGTGTCCATTAAACCGGCTTCAAAAGACCAACTTGTCGGGGTTTGATTGCAATTCACTTAAGAATGTTTTGACGTGCCGTACATACATGCTGTGTGCTGTGACATAGAGCACTGTTTCCCAAACAGTGGGTCGGAACCCATTTGGATGGGTCATGAGTAAATAAATATCCCTTCATTTCTTTTGTTTCCTATACATTTAGTTTTATTAATTATTATTATTTAAAAACATAAAAAAGCAACGTTTTACATCAATTAGAAACAAATTCAATGATTATTTTAAAATAATTTCATACATAAAAGAAAACAGAGAAATTCCATAAATTAGAAAACAAATGTTTAAAGAAGTAGTGAAAATAACTGAGCTTGTAGATCTGCTATTTTCACTAGTTTTGGTCCAGGGGAGACATACAATTTCTCGTTTGAGTCTCGAGCTAAAAACATTTTCCTGTCAAGCACCCCCAAATTCTGTATGTATTTGGCCGTGGATCCCCATCAGAAAATATATTGTGCCAGCGACCTCCATAAGAGAAGATCTGTGTTTAAAAATAAATCCAAAATTATTCCACGCTTTTCACAATTATTTCCACAATTCTTCTAAAATAGCCTATCTACAAGCTCACATATTTTCGAATAGCCAAAGTATAGAATGATTTTGATGCGATATAAAAAAGAAATCTGGGGACCCCACTTTGGGAACCACTGACTTAGAGCACAAGCCACATTACGACATGTGACCGATTTGTTGACTTTTCTCTTCCTTTCCAGGACTGGTTTGGGCCGGGCGAGGGCGTGGCTGCATTTGGCACTCATGCAGAAGAAAGTAGCAGACTACATGAAGGCATTGCTGGACCGCAAGGACCTCCTGGGGTGAGTCGCGAAAGCCCAAAGAAGATTGCCTTTAGAAAAAGAATTATAATACAATCTCAAAGAAGCTTGCCTTTAGACAAAGCATAATAATAAAAGCTAAAAAAAAAGTATAATCTGTAGTTTAATAAAATAATTAATCTCTATTTTGGGTATCGGTGGACATCCCCCCCAAAAAAAGAGAGTGAAAATAGCCTATCTACAAGTTCACAACACTTCACAACGCGACGCGTTATGACCTTGTACATCAGCTATTTCTGCATGATTATTGTGCGACGAAGTATAAAAAATATATATTTATAAAAAAACGTAATTGCTAAGAAGATAATCCATATTTGCAACCCTAGTCTAAATGTATAAGCATTTTGTGTCAAACATGCAATGACAAGCTTGTGCTCTTTTTCACCATCTGTTCATGTGTGTTATTCATTGCTACCTGCCGCCTCCTTTCTCTCCTCCTCAGTGAGTTCTATGACCCGGGAGCGCTGATGATGGAGGAGGAAGGAACAGTCATGGGGGGCTTGTTGGTGGGTCTCAACGTCATCGATGCCAACCTCTGCATTAAAGGGGAGGACCTGGACTCCCAGGTGAGTGATGAGGGTTGCACGACATGGAATGCTTTTATTGTCGCAGTTGCACGTAATCTCACTGTAGAGGGAAGAGATTCCCCTGCATGAAGAAAGCTACGACCCATGCTGCATCCCAGTCCCATGCAGACATACGTTTTTGTGTGACTTTCTTAGGTGGCGGTCATTGATTTCTCGCTCTACCTGAAAGACCCTGCCGTCAGCGACACTCAGAAAGAGTGAGTTCCGTGTTTCACCTGCATTACACTGTTATTCATCACATATTAATATAACACAGTCCGTTTCACGGTAGATTCCATTCCAAACCCCCTCAATAAACAATAATAATAAAATAAAAACATCCTTGTTTTTCCAGTGACTGCAAGATGACGGCCATATTGGACCAGAAGCACTACATCGAGGAGCTGAATCGTAACCTCAGCGGGACAGTGACAGACCTGCAGGCCAAGATGGATTCTTTAGAGAAGACTAACACCAAACTGGTAGAAGAGGTCAGAGAAACTGTGTGTGTTTGTGTGTGTGTGTGCACTAGGCCTGACCTCTACTAAGTCGACTAGTCGACTGGTTAGTCGCGGGGGGTCCGAGTCGACTGCGTGTCTCTTAGTCGAATCTAGTCCTCGTCTTTGTATTGGTATTGTTTGTGTTGGAGCGCCTCAGTGCGGCTGCAGAGTTCATGTGCAACCTCTTCCAGAGAGAGATAGAGACACTAGAAACTCTGCTGGAGACACAAAACAAACTGTGTAGACTTGGCCCTTTGAAATAAAATGTATTTTGGCCCTAAAAAAAAATATATATTTTATTTTTATTTTTTTATTAGTCGACTGCCAGTCGACTATTGGCAATTAGTCGCCAATTAGATTCGACTAAACAAATCCTTAGTCGGGGACAGGCCTAGTATGCACGTGCTCGACTGAATTTTTGGTCTTTTTATTTTTGCTCAGTGTTTTTTTTATAATTCTTTTCAAAAAGGACAATAAAACAGACAAGTATAACACAGATTAAGACACATGTCAAAAGGAAAAAGAAAAAAAAAGGAAGACAGAGTCAAAATTAAACAAAACAGACAACCAAAGAGGACACAAGTCAGGTTCATCACAGCACAAGACATCCAACAACATACAGTATGAGCAAGTTTACAATGCAATATCTGGAATTCAAACATTAAGAGGCACGATCAACATATGAAAGAAAAGGCTGCCAGACTCTAGTAAACTTATCAGTAGATCCCCTCAGTGTGTATCTAATCTTTTTTAATTTAAGAAAATACATGACCTCGCAGATCCACCTACCAAAGGAAGTATTTTTCCAATTTAAGAGAATCTGATGTTTACAGTCTTAGCATAAAATAAGTGCTCTGTAGTGATTGTGTGTGTTTTATGCACTTGGGGTGGTGCAGGGGTAAAGTACCTGCCTACCACCACCGCCGAGTCTAGGGGTTAGAATCCACAGCGGTGCATCTAGTTTGGCCGAGCGTCTATATCTATGTTTCCCAAACAGTGGGTCGGGACAAATTTGTGGGTCGTGGACGCATTTTTGTGGGTCGCGAGTAGATAACGCCCCTTTAAAAAATATATACATATTATTATTTCAAAAGATTTCCCCAAATTTTTTATATATTAATATTTTCATACAATAACATTTTCAAAATAATTTCATAATTAAAATAAATGTAAATAAAATCCACTAATTTAACTTTTAAGAAGAAGTGAAAAAAGCAGATCTACAAGCTCACAACACATTGCAGAGCAACGTGTTAAATCTGGGACTTTCACTAGTTTGGGTCCAGGGGAGACATCAAGTTTCTCTTTTGGGTAATAGCAATTTTAGGGATAATGCAACAACACGCCCACGGCCACACCTCCAGGCGCAAATAGTGGAGTCGGCATAATGAATAGCGGGTATAGCGGGCGCAAAATAGCGTTTAGGGACAGTGCCAGCTCCCTTATCCCAAATTCACGGATAATGGGCAGAAATTCACGGCTAGTGGGCAACGGGTGCGGGTTTAGCAGTGCCAAAAATAGAGCCCTATGTGTTTTACTCTGTTAGGCCTGACACAATTATTACATACCGGTAATTGCAATTAGACAATCGCCTAATTACAATTATTTGAGATAATCGCAATTGTTTTGCATAATCGTCATAATAGTTTCCATTTTGAAAAATGTTCATATATTTTCAAACATTTTCAAAAGTACTTTTTAATAGCATAAAGTTATTAAATATGTCAGTAATTTCTTTGTATATTTAGGTTATTTGTCATATCTGCCCTGTGCAACTCCAAAGCCTAAAAGCCAAAAATAAATGTAATTTGTATTGATAAGTTCCAGAGTTCAACGATAAAAACGCAATTAAATCGTTGATCGCAATTATTTGTGTAACAATAATTCGTCATGTAAAATATCATAATCGTGACAGCCGTGTGTTTGTGTGTGTGTGTTCTCCTCAGCTGACGGCAGCCACAGACAGGATTAACTCTCTGCGGGAGGAACAGGAACACTTGCAGAAGGAGAACAAGACTATTTTACAGTCCACTCAGAAGAAGGAAGAGGTCAGCAAACTGACAGACACATTCACTCAGTTGTCCGAATAATGACTAATGTATGGTCTTTGCATAGCTTTCGTGCTCAGACACTAACTTTGTTTGTGGACAACAAACCACAGCGGGGTTCCAGGGGTAGAGGTGGAGTCCTTACCCAAACTAACCTACAATAATTCCTTTTCGTTAAAATACAAATGATCATAGTTTAACTCAGGGGTCTTCAACGTTGTTCAGGCCAAGGACCCCTTAGAGATGAAGCAGGGACCCCCCACTACATATTTTATAAAATTGTGTTGCAGATTAAACCGTTTTCATAGATTTCATAGATTCATAGACTTGTTTGTCAGTGTGTAGCGTTGTGTTAGATTCATGTTAATGTGTATTTTCAGACAGTTCACCAGTTAAACCCTCAATACTTTGAAAACTTATACTTGGTCTGCTCTTTTTCCCCCCTACACCACTCTTTGTCAAAAATAGCCGATCTACGAGCCCGAGGCGTTGTGGGCTTATATATCAGCTATTTTCGTTTAATGTTCCCCTCAGAATAGGGATGCTAGAGTTCAAGTGGTTAATGTAAAAAAAAGATATTTGTCTGAGGACACCCTAGGGGTCCCAGAGGTTGAAGACCCCTGGTTTGACTCATTGAACACCTTGTTGTAGAATCCCCTGACCCCCGCCCCCTCCCCCTCCCCTACTTTCTCTGTAAATATACCTTATGATTCTACTTAGCTTTATTTCATTATGTTTTTGTTGTATATTTTGTATTGTATTGTATTGTCTGTATTATATGTATTACTGAGGAATTGAGTTCAACAGACCACAATGGAAACAAGCCCCTGGTGCTTTTTGTGTTATCCTTTTTAGCATAACTTTTGACTGTACTACTGACTGTACTGTTAATAAGCATGTTAATAAAGTATTCAATCAATCAATCAGTCAATCAATCAATTAAAGCAGCCGCTTGGGAAACACGAGGTTCCCAGTTTGATCCCAGAGTTGGTGTCAAAGTGTCCTTGAAATTAAAAATGTTGATAATCACTGTCATATAGGAACTTCTCAGCAGTACAATACAATGTAAGTACACTTAATTGCTCTGCGTGCGTGTGCATATGTGTGTGTGTGTGCGCATGTGTGCGCTTTGCAGGCCACTATGCAGGACAGCCAGGTGGAGTTGGAGACGTACAAACAGACGCGCCAGGGTCTGGACGAGATGTACAACGTGGTGTGGAAACAGTACAAGGAGGAGAAACGCATTCGCCAGGTCAGCCATGATGCAAACAGCTGTCATATTAACAACCCACAGCACATTAACCCATTCAATCCGGGAACGCATCTGTGTCACTTGAGATTTCTTTGGCTATTCAAAAATAGCAGATATACAAGCTCATAGCACGCCACCATTAATCCGACAATTAATCTGTTTGGTGTGTGTGTGTGTGTGTGTGTGTGTGTGTGTGTGTGTGTGTGTGTGTGTGTGTGTGTGTGTGTGTGTGTGTGTGTGTGTGTGTGTGTGTGTGTGTGTGTGTGTGTGTGTGTGTGTGTGTGTGTGTGTGTGTGTGTGTGTGTGTGTGTCAGGAGCTAGAGCGTGAGCTGGAGCTGCAGGTGGGCTTGAAGCAGGAGATGGAGGTGGCCATGAGGCTGCTGGAGAAGGACACTCATGAGAAGCAGGACACACTGGCTGCACTCAGACTGCAGCTGGACCAGGTGAAGAGCCTCAACCTGCAGATGTTCCACAAAGCACAGGTAACTGTACCTCCATCCATCTCGTGTGTGTGTGTGCCGCAAAATGTCCTTAATGCAGTGGTTCTTAACCTATTAAGACCTGAGGCCGATTCTACAGATGTCTTCCAAATCAGCGGTTCTGATTGGTTCTGAATTTATTTCATGCCAAGGAACCCCAAGAAGATATGTATTTGGCCGCGGACCCCCATCTGAAAAGGAGCCTGGCCAGGGACCCACAGAAGAGAAGATTTGTGTATAAGAAAAAATCTAAATTATTCAAAATGTTGGCCCTTAAGGTGCTGAACTTCAAACTGCAAACATCAAAGAAAAATATTTAGATCTTAAGGACCCCCCAAATTTGGCTGAAGAATTGTGTTCAAAGTTTTTCACAAATGCAAGATTTTTCGAAATATTTAGAAAGTTGCCGATCTACACACTCATAATGCATCGCCTTACGATGCGCTATAAGGATAAGGATAATTCCTTTTAACAGGTCGTTCATGAAAGTCCTTGCGGTCTTGTTTCCAATGAGAACCTGTGAGCAATTAGGGGTTAAGAGTCTTGCTCAGGGACAAATTTCATTTCATCGACACATATGCTGGCCTGGCCTGGAATCGATGAGGACAACTCTCCTACCCGGATACTACCGTCAGGAGAAGGCGTGCTCTACTCACTGGCCTGGAATCGAACCTGGGGCAACCAGGGCCTCTGGCTCCCTAGGCGGGCTCACTAACCACTCAGCTATGGCCGCCCCTATGAGCTGGCAGATCGGCTGTTTTTGAACAGCTTTAGTATATAATGGGGGTACTGTCGTGTAAACGGTTCCTCATTTTGCCGGGGAGCCCCTGGAACCCCTTCCAGGACCCCTGCGGATCCCCAGACCCCACTTTGAGAACCACTGCCTTAACGGACCAATAAAGAACCTGTCTGTCTGTCTAATGTATTGTATGTATCAATCTGTCTCATTTATCATACATGTCTGTCTGTCTCTAATCTATGTGATTCTTTAGAACTCTGAGCGTGAGGCAGAAAAGAAGACAGAAGAGGCTTTGAGGCTTGAGAATAAAATGAGTGAAATGGAAACGACCATGAAGGAACTTGAGCAGAGGTGTGTGTGTGTGTGTGCGTGCGCGCGTTATAGTTACGTGATTCTAGTAATCATGTCACAGGCCTGTCACAATTATTACATAATCGTCTAATCGCGAAATCTAGTAGTGAAAATAGCCGATCTACAAGCTTACAACGCGTCGCATCGCGTTGTATTTCCACTATTAATGTTTTTTTGAAAGTATAAAGTTATTCAATATGTCAGTCATTTCTTTGTATATTCAAGTTATTTGTCATCTGCCCTGTGCAACTTCAAAGCCTAAAAGCCAAACAGAAATGTAATTGTTCCAGTGTTCAATGACAAAAAAAAACACAATTCAATCAAATGCGAGTTGTGTGTAAATGAGCGTCATTGATGTTTGGCACAGGTTACAAGATTCGGAACAGGGGCGACGGCAGAGCGACCAATCAGACAAAGACATGAGGTCCGAGCTGGAGGGGACCGTAGACGCTCTGCAGAAACAGCTGGCTGACCTGGACACGCTAAGGTGAGGGAATACACACACACACACACACACACACACACACACACACACACACACACACACACACACACACACACACACACACACGCAGGTTAACAGGTTGATGCTTTTGTTCACCGTGAAAAAACTTGTTTGGAAAAGAAAATAATTATGTCGCTATATCGCCACATAATATTTGCATTCTGATGTACTTATGGCACAAACAGCAGGTCAATAAATTGAAAAAGTCTACCTATAATAATAATAATAATAATAATAAATGTAATTATAATTTCACACCTTAAAGAAATACGTTATTGGGAGTGTTTTCGATTTTGTACAAGCGCTGGTCCAACCATCCCCGGGTCATCGCACACAAGCCAAGTTGGAAGTCAATCAATCGAACGGTGCCTGAGTTAAGGTAGCTCTCCACCAAACGGACTACTACAGATTACTACAGACTGCCAGTCGAATTAAGTAGGGAGATCAGTCGGTTGAAAGGTGTGAAAAAAAGGTTGCTGAACGAACCTGAGAGCCGACACCGACAGACGGCTACTATGATGCTAAAAATAGCGTATGGCTTGGCTTCAACAACAAGCCCGCTGCTGTCCGACTCTTCCCTACAACTTGCGAGCCGACGCGACAGTGTACCCACCGCCCATTCAACAGCAGACTTTCGGGGGTGCCGATGGCGTAGTGGTTAAGGTGCATACCACATATAGGCTTAATGCTTAAACCTGTCGTAGGTTTGAATCCCGTGCCGGATGGCCTTTGCTGCGTGTCATTCCCTGTCTCTCTCTTCCTGTTTCCTGTCACTCTTCACTACTACTATTCAATAAAAGCAGAAAAGCCACCCCCCCCCCCCCCCCCAGCAGAGTTTCGGCAACAGAGGCTTTCCAACACTTACCGCCGCCAACGTCGGTGCAGTGGAGAGCTACCTTTATGCCTCACACACACACACACACACAGGTTCCTGGAATTTGTAGACATCCACAGACCGATGAGCATTATCAAACACCACTGTCCTGTGTGGCGTCCCCAGGCTGAGCTTGGAGAGTGAGCTGCTCAGTGAGAAGGAGCAGAGACAGAGCATGCAGAAGGCTCTGCAGAGGGAACAGGACAACAGCGTGGAGCTACGCACGCAACTCCAACAACTACACGGCCTACATGCAGTCAGTAGCACGCGCGCACACACACACACAACATGAACCCATTTAGACCTGAGGCCCATTCTAAAAACACCTTATCCTATGTTTTCTAAACACTTATGTTTTCTAAAAAAAACATATTTTTGTTTTGATTTTTTTTTTATCATCTTACTATATATCTTTGTTGTCGTCTGGTGAAAACGATTTAAAATAGTGAAAATAGCAGATCTACAAGGACTCAACGCCTCGCGATGCAAGGCGTTGTGCACTTGTAGATGTGCTATTTTCATTACTTTTATGCGACACTCTTGTATGATAAAGTAGGGCTTTAATTTACGAATAAACATACAAATTTGAAACTTGGAGACTTACAAGTCTCAAATTTGACAGTGACGATGTATAGTAACAACTAAAATGACACGGATGCTTTCCCGAATTGAAAGGTATAACAACGTATAGGCATTCCAGGTCTAAATGGGTTATCCAGAAAATAGATTTAATTTTCAAAATGTATAAATCTGGCGCTTTTCCACTGCATGGTACCAGCTCTGCTCAACTCTACTTGCTTTCAGTACCAGGTACTTCATTTCCACTGCACACTCGGCCCAGCATTGCAAAAAAAAAGCAATGGCCACTTTCCGCGGCTCGCTTGGAACCTCGATAGAGGTTGTACCCAAAAAAGTAGCTGGTACTATCCACAACTTTTGTCTTTTGGAAAACTCATAAAGGCGAATAGAGTCGAGTCAAGGGGAGCCATACAGTGGGAAAGCGTTTTTTATTTTCTCTCTCAGTTCTATAAAGACAGTAAAGAGTGAAGGCTTTAATACAGGGGTCTTTAACAGGGGTCCGGGACCCCTAGGAGGGTCCTCAGAGTTACTACAGGGGGGGCCACCAAATGTTTGCGTGATAGGAACTTTTTTTTCATTAACCACTTGAACCCTAGAACCCTAGAAAGCTCACAACGCCTCGCAGGCAATTTTTGGCAAAGAGGTTTGGTGTAGGGGGGAAAAAGAGCCGATCAAGTACAAGTTTTCTAAGTATTCAGGGTTTAAGTGGTTAACTGTCTGAAAACACACATCAACATCCAACATGGGGGAGGGGGGGTCCCCTGCTTCTTCTGTCTCTCTCAGCTAAGGGGTCCTTGGTCTTAAAAAACTTTGAAGACCCCTGCTTTTAATATAATGAGTTATTGAGTTTGATCATGTTGTTCTGGTGACGCAGGAGCTGGAGGATCTGAAGGAGGAGAAACAGCAGCTTCAGCAGATCTGTGAGCAGCAGGAACAGGCTCTTCAGGAGATGGGACAGCACCTCAGCCAGTCAGTACCTCTCATCTGCACCTCTGTTCACCTCTGTTGTCCTCTTGTCTTTTTTGTCATCCGTCCACATTCGGTCAGGGCCGGGCCGGGGCAAACAATATTGAATTCTCCCAATATGACGGATGCATTTTCAGTAAAAGGATTTGGAGAATGAATGACATGATATTGGGGAAGTTGGGTGTAGTCTAGTGCAGTGATGGAAGACGTACTCACATGTTTTACTTAAGTAAAAGTATTGATACTTTTACTTAAGTTAGTCAATACTGCAATGTAGAAATACTGTTCTTGTGTAAAAGTACAAAAGTATTGGCATCAGAAATATACAGTACCAAAAGTAAAGTACCCGTTTCACCAGTTTAAAATGTATTAAAATCTTTTGAAATTAACAGATCTATTGTGAACTTGTAGATCGGCTATTTTCAACTGGCCGAAATATTTATAGGGCTGAAGTGGTTAATGTACGTTTTGTGTAAAAAGTAAAAAAGTGCAATATTTGCCTCTGAGATGTAGTGGAGTTGAAGTAAAAGTATTGAATATTGGAAATACTGAAGAAAGTAAAAAAAAAACACCTCAAAACTATACTTAAGTACAGTACTTGAGCTCTTGTGTTAATGGCTTGCTCTAAAACACTGAGATAAACAGAGCAGCCTTCATTACAACTACTACAGTGAGCTGGTATCAGATCTTCAGAACCTGCATCAGTGAGTTATAACATTAAGCATTAAGTGCCGAAGAGTTCCTCTCCAGAACATTCACTTTGATCATTGTAAATTCCTCAACATTGTTCTCAGTTTGTGAGACCACTTGATCCGCTTTGTGTGAGGAGACTAAAAGCTCTCCTCTCGAGGGATGCTGTTTTGTGAGCTTCTCTGTCAGCGAAGGATAATATAAAATGTATGATTTAGATATTGGAACCGGTATTTTTTTGACTGGATCCTTCAACATGTAGTTTTTCCTTGCTACCTTTGTAAACAATGCTTGGTGGGGGTGGGGAGGCGGGGGCAATATTGGGTTTCTGCTCTTGAGACGACTAATAAAACGTTTACCATTATGTACCATGAATCTTTAACCATGATAGTCCCATTGAGATTAAGAATCTATTTTTTTCAAGGGAGACCCGTTATTCAGAAGTCTAATTTAACTAAATGAAGAGCTGTAAACACCTATAAAAGACATTAGATACTGTGATTTGGTCCATAAATACAGCTCTACATTCATTTAGTTTTTTGTTGAATTTGTGTCCCAAAGGTCTAAACTCAAGATGGAGGACTTCAAGGAGGTTAATAAAGCCCTGAAGGTAATGTTTGGAATACTTCAGAAATGTACGTTTTCATTGGGCCAAATGGCATCCTGTTTCATGTGTGACTCTTCCTCCATCAGGGTCATGCGTGGCTGAAAGATGACGAGGCCACGCAGTGTAAACAATGCCAGAAAGAGTTCTCCATTGCTCGCAGAAAGGTAACTGTTGTGATCCTAAAATCATCTCCGCTATCAACAACCCTATTTTATACTTGTATGATACTGTCGAGTGGAAATGGCTCATCCACAAGCGCAACATGTTGCAAGCTTGTATATCGGCCATTTTTGCATTTTTTTAAAAGTTTTTGAAAATAATGCCATGGCCAACATAGGGACGGCAGGTTGTTAAGGGTCGTGACTGGTCATTCAGTTGAATTACCTGGCGACAGTGAACAAGCACAAGCTCGGAGAATAGTTGTGACATCAAGGCAGTGTCACACGGTAATTCTAAGTTTATTGAGTACACACAGAATATCGTCTTCTTTCGGGTGGAAACCTCATATGTCCAAAACTGTTACTTTTCAGGATTCAAATTCAAAAACGGCAGGAGTAGCAGATCTACCACAAGCTTTCGAGTTTGTGGATATGCTACTTTTGATGCTTTTGTGACGCTGTAGTGTGATCAAGTAGGCCGTTAATTTACGAAAACAGCAACAATGTATACTTTTGAACTGATACTGAAGGCAGCAAGATAGCAATAGATGGAAAACATGGTGATGTCATCTGTGGTACAAACCGAATGTACGAATCTATACAGCTGATTACACAGCTGAAAGGACTGTCTGCACCAGGACAATAAATATACTATTTAAAAAATGGTTCTAATTTAAGTGCATAGTAGATTGCACACCACAACTATACCAGTGACATTTGTCAACAATATAAATGTAGTGCTTGGTGTGGATGGCCCTTAAGAGTGATTAATTATGGTTGTAAGATCATGTACAAGATACTGGGATGTGGGTCAAGCCTCGGGCATAATTACAACAGTAAACTGTTGTTTTTGTGTGACCCATGGTTTTACTTTCTACTAGTCTTTCTTGATTGTTTTCACGCAGCATTAGTAGCACTATAACGAAGAATAGAGGCGTTTGTAGCTGTCTATTACATGAACAGCACAGTGACTCAGACCTCTTGGAAGTGACTCACATTTAGTATCCCAAAATAATGACAGACTGGATGGGTGGATTTTCAGGAAACTTGGTGGGAATAAGTAGTAGGCTGACTGCCGCGAAGAGATCAACTTTTTGGTCTCAAAAGTCAACGGTATAATCCTTCTACAGTAAAAATGTACGAAATCTCTGCTTGTGTGCATACGAATACTGTCCCCTGCGTATCTTGCCGAGGACTCAGGGGAGTGCGGTGCCCAGTGTTAAACAAAACATTACTTATCTCCGGAACAGAGATATTTGGATAGCTGTGGTTTGACGCGTTACATTTCATGGGAGTAAGGTTGGTGCCGGCAGAGTTCGCACCTCCAGGCGCCTTTGATTTTGGTCCGTTTGTCTTCTCACCATGTTTTTTTTTGGTGTGTGTTTTCCCAGCACCACTGTAGGAACTGTGGAGACATCTACTGCAACGTATGTTCCAGCAACGAACTGGCGTTACCCTCCTACCCTCGGCCCGTACGGGTGTGTGACAGCTGCCACTCCCTCTTACTGCAGAGGAGCTCCTCCTCCACAGCATCCTGACAACCACCAGCCCAACCATAAGCTTTACCTAAGGCAGGGGTCTTCAACAGGGGGTCCGGGGCACCCAGGGAGTCCTCAGAGTAACTACAGGGGGTCCGCCAAATCTTTGTGTGATGGGGAACATAGCCGATCTACAAGCTCAACGCCTCACGCTGCGTTGTGAGCTTGTAGATCGGCTATTTTTGGAGAGTTGGTGTAGAGGGAAAAAGAGCAGAGCCAGTGGTCCAGTATTGAGGGTTTAAAAGGTTAAATGTCTGAAAATGAACATGAATCCAACATATTAATAGAAAATATAATGTATGTCAAACAAGTCTATGAAGCCATCTTTGAAAAAATGTAATCTGCAACAAAGTTTTATACAATATGTAGTGGGGGGTCCTTGCTTAATCTCTCTCTGCTAAGGGGTCCTAGGCCTGAAAAACTTTGAAGACCCCTGTCCTAAGGCCTTGCTCAGGCTGCAGGCAAAATCTGATTTGTTTTTCAAATCTGACCTTTTGGACTGACTGATCCACACTGTTTGCAAGTGAACACATTGGATTTGTGTTGTTGAGATGTCGCCAAAAATAGCGGATGTACAAGCTCCACAACACGTTGCGATGCGACATGTTTCGGAGCTTGTAGATCGGCTCTTTTTGGCCATGTGGTTTTATGCTGTTCAGACTTGATTAACTAATTATTATTCCAATCTGTACAGGCAAAAGAAATTTGGTTTGGGCTGCCAGTGTGAATATAGCCCAACAGACCATACTCACCATAACACTCTGATCTCATCTGCTTGTTGCTCTTTAACAAATCAAATCTTAACAGAGGAAGTAATCTGGCGTGTTTGTTCCATTTCCTCTAGCTGGAAATTTTGGGATCTTTAGGTAATGTGTATAATTATGAATGGGGAAGCAATTTTATGATTCTTAGTAATGGGATTAACTAATATGATTTTCTTTGAAGACTATGCTTTGAAGTTGAAACTCCAATTATTTCTTTCCAAATGTAATTCTATGGAGCAGAAGTATGAGTGAGATAAATGTCCTTAATCACAAAGACCTGTTGATTAACCACATGAGCCCTAGCATCCCTATTCTGGGCTTGTCATAATAGGTGAACATTTGCCAGAAATAGCAGCTTGTAGATTAGCTATTTTCAGCAAAAGCGATTTGGTGTAGAGGGGAAAGGGGGGGGGGGGGGGGGGTTATCAAGTATGGACCCGGTCAACTGAAGCATGTAGGGTTTAACCACTTAAACCCCAATCTGTATTGTGGGGAAAGCTTTCACTGAAAATAGCAGATTGACAAGCTTGCGATGCGTTGTGAGCTAGTGCAATCGGGCAATACAAAGTTGACTGTTTCTGAATTCTGCTCATATTTTATTGTTGAAAGACAGCCTCAGTCAGTGAAATGTAAAGGACTATAAAAGCATGAAGAGATGAAGTACTCGAGTCAGCTCAGCTGTTACCAGGTTGTACAGATTTCCCCGTTAGCTAGACATCATTCAGAAATTGGGTACATTATACTAAATTGTACACGACTGTAGAATGTTAACATAAGCCAAACTATTTTAGAATGTATAACCGAATTTTGTGTATAGTGACAAGTGCTACGAAGCCATTTTATTATTAAGTAACATGTTTCAGACACATTTTCTATCTAGACATTTGATAAAGAGATATTGAATTTATTCGAGTTTCCTGTCATTTGTCCCCCTCCCAAATATATATGTTCAACAGAAGTACATACGTATTCCAGAGCAGTTTATTCACTTTTGTGCACGAAAAATACAAAATGGTAATCGAAGCAGTAGAAACCTCCATGTGAACAAGATGTTTCAGTTCCTTTTTCTCCCCAATTTAATAATTGCCAATTCCCCCCGTATGTGTATGGTCCCCATCACTGCCTACCCTTCAGCGTCAAAACTTTTAATCCCTTATTCCAGTGGATCAGATTTGGGGTGTTAATACTATTTGATTAGTTAAACATTTCTTATTGACATGTTTGCCGAGATAATACTGTGATCACAGATCGGATATCAAAGTGATACCTTTGGGGTTTTGAACAAGCCAAAATCTGAATCTGATCCACTCGGATTAAGGACTCAACGTTTTGAACTGTTGCAGGAATGTGTCACGTGGAGATACATTTGCCCTTTATGCATCCCTCATAATGTAAAACCTGCAATATCCACATTCAGACCCTAAAAAGAAAACATGCTTAAACCATGTGAAGTCTCAAATGTACATTGTTTCAGTCCCCCAAAAAAAAAAAAAAAAGGGGTTAAACCGTTATGCAGAAAGTATGAAAACGAGGGAGAATCATCCAGAGATTTCAGACATATTTACAATATTCTGTTGTTCATGCACTCAAAAAACATTTTACTCTAAATGTAAAAGCTATCAACACAAGATAGTTATTCTCGGAACTGCCAGGTTGTCTGCAGAACAAAAACGAAACAAAAAAAACAGCACAACTTCCCCTGGTCATGAAACCGCAAGGACACAACTGTGTGTTGTGTGAGCAACCAAGGAAAAATACAGGAACAGAAACAGCACTTCGACTGCCAAAAACTCTTGTGTCACCAGACGCTCTTATTTCTTCATGAAGACCAGCCATTTAAAAAAATTACCAAAAAAAAAGACATCATTCTCGATGTTGATGACAACCAAACCCACCCCTGCCTATGTTTATTATGTGTGACGTACGTTTCAAGTCCAACCAGCAAAACGCTGAGTAAAAAAAATTAAAAAAAACACAGACTACAAAGAAAAACCAAAAGACTACACTCCCCATCCTCCACTGAGTCCATTCATAGAACTTCTACTTCCTCCTCCGCCTCCATTGCTGCCGTAGTAACTGCTCCCCATGCCGCCCTGGTTACCTAACAAGAGAGAGAATACACACCATAGGACCGAGGAGTTCACCAAGGAGCCGTGGACGGCAAGCGCACTCTTTGCACGTCTGTCTTTTCTAACAAACAATCCCTGCCCCACGTGTTTTGGAATGCCCTACATCATATTTATACATATAGCAGATTTATACTACAATACACCAAATGCGTTCCAAGGTTGTTCTCAAAGTGGCGTCCCCAGGGGTCCTAGGTGAGGTTCCAGCAAAATTTATTATAGCATCACAATAACTTTAACCACTTTATCCTTATTTTATACTTTGGCTGTTCAAAAATAGATCAAAGCTCAAAGCGTGAAAATGGAAGTTGTACAAGCTCACAGCGTGCGCTAGTGCATCTGCCATTTTTGGAAAATCTCTTCTGGGGGTCCCTGGCACATGGCACAAATGCATATCAATTTGCGGGTCCTTGACACGAAAAGGGTTTTAGAACCACTGCTTTAGATTGCTGTATGATCCTTGGTGGAGCAGAGATGATACTCACTATAGTCGCTGTAGCCTCCCATGCTGCCCTGGCTGCTGTATCCAGAGTATCCAGAATTCAGCCCACCTCCACTATAGGAGGACTGGTTACCTGGAGGCAGAGAAAAAGATCTACTTTAGTTTATTGTCACGTCACAGGTTGTAGTGTAAAGCGCCATAATTTGCTGTTTAGAAACTGCTACTACTGCAAAATGGAATGTCGCAGATTGAAAAAAATCTCTCTGGGCCACTCACACAACTACCCTGTGTGTCTACAAACAGTTGAACACGCGATCAGAAGGGATTTAGCGAGGTCTGTGGCGAGGTGGAAAAGTAAGTGAGCCGTCCATTCACTTGGCGAAACATGGTGTTTTTACGCTGGGCTGCAGGAGAGAGACTCCGCCCCGATCGGAATGTTTGTTGTCTGAGCGGCATGCAAGTATCGCCGGTGTGTTTATAAACGATTGGACTTGCTATCATAATGAAAAAAAATAAAAAAAACACAAAATCGCTGGCAGTGGGCAAACACAGCCAGAAATAAGTCTGGCAGAGAATGAGTTCAAATTAGACCCGAATTGGCTCTGTACTTGGACCGCTTTTTCCTCCTCTACACCAAATATATCAGATCCACAAGCTCAAGCTAGATCTGCCATTTTTGGCTAATATTTCCCCCCAGAATATGGATGCTGGGATTCAAGTAGTTAATATGGCCTCTGATGAACTCACCCATCATCTGATTGCTGTAAGCTCCATTACTGCCCCCTGCTGTTGAATTCAGGAACAGCTCCACATAGCGGTGCTCTGAAAGGCAGAGAAGCAGACTCTATGAGGACACAGCCCAGGGGTGGGTACAAGCAACCTCTGCATTTAAAAAGGAAACTCACGCATGTTGGCCTTATCCTTAGACATGGCCGCCACTGCATCCTCGTGTGTGGCGAACTCCACGTCAGCCTCCCCGGTCACTCTGCCGTCTGGGCCGATCTCGATGTGAACACGTACCGGGTTCAGTGGCGAGAAGAACTGAGGAACATTGAGAGAGGGTGAAGACAATATTATGAGCCATCCTGCACACACACACACACACAATACAATTAATTAGGTTTCAATGACCCAGCATATTTGCAGTTGTTCAGATAAGGAATATACTTTAACATTCTAACTTTACACTTTATTATCTCCGCCAGGCTCAAGGCAAAGGGGGAGTTTATGTTTTTGCCCCAATGTTTGGCCAGGGCTAATCTCGCAAACCGAGTGAGTGATCAGCGTCAAATGTCTTTTGCACACTGCCAGAAGGACAAGGGATGTTCCTTCATATTGTGTATATTTTTTGCAATATTTACAATTTTACATCCATCTTCCATCTATAAATTCACAAAACCCGACCGACTGAAAGGCCTCAAACTTGGCGAGTGTCCCATATGACCACGGGGTGGCAGAGCCGAAGGAGCAACTTGGTCGGACCAACGGTTTACGAGAAGTGCATAACCGCAAATTTCTCTCATTATAAATTAGGCAACCAATGTTTCCTTGCATAGTTTGATTTGGGAACATCTCAATATCAATTTTTTCTAGTTCTTCATTCAAATATATCAGTGATATTTGAGCGCATGGTAATGTAACAGCAGTGACTCTTACATTGTAGATGTCCGTCTCCGAGGCTCTGTAAGGCAGACCTCTCATGTGCACACAGTGACCGGTCGTGGTCTGGAAGGAGGAGCCACTGTCTCCGTATCTCCCATCAGACACACCTGCACACAAACACACACACATACAACATAGTAGCGATTACCATTAGGGGTGTAACTGGTGCAACTTGATAATTTAATAAAATATTATCAATTAATAATCAATCCCTATTTTGGGAATGTCATTTGTCATGAACTGGCTCACATCATGACAAAAAGGGAGACGACACACAGGATTAAACTTAACGTTCTTTTATTTATAGCTAAAAAAGGTGCATAAAGTATGAGATGTGAATAATCAGTGATATCAGTAGTGTAAAAGGTGTATGGATGTATGAGCATGTATGAGCATGTATTGTATGTGCGGATGCAAAAGCAACTGAAACCAAACCAAACAAATCCAAGCACTGCTGCCTGTGTGGGAGAGAGAGAGAGAATGATCTCAGCCAGCCTGCTTTTATACCCAAGGGAATGATTGGGACCAGGTGTGTCTCATTCCCAGGACACACCCCAGCAGGCTGGCCCTCTCCTCCTACACAGGGATAGAGAATACCATTAGAATCACAGCCACCACTACACACATATTAGGATGGGTCATCACACCCCCCCCCATAAGACAGGAGACCAACCAGGTACTCCGTAACATTTAATTCAACTTTACAGTTCTCCTCAATCATACTAATACCTGACCCATCCATCCAACCACCCACTCACCCCCTCAGTCACCTGTAGAAACAGTATTAAGAGTGATAAGTGACAGTGTAATTAGATGGATACTGGCACAAAAATATAGGTTAACTGTATTTGGCAGTTTTACATTTTCAACAGCACAGCCTTATCTGACCAAATAACTTTACCTTGACTTCAGAATATCAGTAAAAGGTACCACAACAGCACAACCTACTTGGTCTACGGCAATCTTCCATGCGTGGTAAAGGGAACGACTCAGGTTTTGTAACACTGTTGACTTTTAAGTCTGTGTAAGGTCGAAAAGTGGGCTTTTTAACCAAAAGACACACAGAGTCCCAACTGCAATTTGAAGGTTCTGCCAAATTGGTATCTAGCATGTACCTAACCTCCTTATCCAGTTGAGCTCGTGTTTCATCTCCAATATCAATATCGTGCTCTATCAGATGTGTCTGTGATGGTGTGTTTGAAAATAGCAAAGGACAGCTATTAACCATAGAAACCAACTCCTTCCTTTTTGTCTCCTCCAAATTTCCAAGTACTTTGGGTAAAGCTTTTAGTGCCTCAGAGCTGTTTACCCGTACTTGTAACACATTCTCATCTGCCGGCCAATCTCCCCCTCCATTAACCTCCCCCGCCGAAGAACCGCCCACCGTGCCTGTGCACAATGAAGGCTCAACGTAAGGGACGTCACCGGAGCTTTGGGACGCCGACACACGAGAACCGTATGGTTTCACCAGATTCACATGACACAGCCTAGACTTTCCTTTAGGCCACACTTTATCCCCTGCCAAATCATTACCAAGGATTATGTCAACCCCTTCTACTGGTAACTCAGGACGCACTCCTACCACCACCTCCCCACTAACCAACCCACAGACTATGGTCATTCTATGGAGGGGTACGGGAATGATCTGCATACCCATACCTCGCATTAAAATGCAATCGCCCGTCTCTGAAACTGAGGACAATGGAATTACACCCTGACGGATAAACGTATGTAATGCACCTGTATCTCTCAAGATGTTAACTCTAACTGCCTTTTTACCAGGCAGTGCTACATAACCCTCTGAAAGAAATGCTGAATACTCAGCCTTAGAGTCACACCCAGTGGGACACCTGATGTCCGAAACACCTTCTGTTTTAACAATTAGCTGCGGTGAGGGAATTTGTGCAGCCAAAGCGGCCGGTTTGATTGGTGCCCCACTTAACATCTTCTCTCTAGCTTTGAGAGCAAAACACTCCTTTTTCCAATGCCCACTTTGATGGCAAAAATGACAATTAGGGTCATCCTGTTTCCCTGAACTATGTTCAACTTTGGAAAAACTTGAATCCCCCTGCCCCCCAAACCGTTTTTCCGTACGCACTGGACCACCGGTCTGATGCGTGTAGTCACCACCAACTACCTTTTTGTGTGTTAAACAGTATTCATCCGCCAAGATGGCTGCTTCTTGGGGTGTTTTAACTTTTCTCTCAGTTATATAGGTAGCGATATTAGCGGGTACACAGTTTTTTAATTGTTCCAGCGTTAGCAAATCACAAAGCTCTTTGAAACTTTTAACCTCTGACGCTACACACCATCGGTTAAACTGGACCAACATCTCTCTCACAAATTCCACATACGTTTGATCTTCATTTCTCCTCCAATTCCTAAAACGTTGTCGATAAGCTTCTGGTACCAATTCAAATGCCCGCAACACTGTACTTTTAACCACTTCATATTTTTGACTGTCTGTTACTGTTAAAGAAGCATAGGCCTCCTGGGCCTTACCTGTGAGAACACATTGGAGTAGTAGAGTGCGCTCACTATCAGACCAGCCCCTGGCGTCTGCCACACGCTCAAACAGGGAAAAGAACAAATCCGGATCACTCTCTGCAAACTTGGGAAGTAATTTCAAGTTAGACCCAACATTAAATTGCTTCGTTTCATGAACACTCAATTTGAATTTCTCCTGCTCCAATTCCAACTTTAGCAATTCAGTCTTTTGTTTCATCCTTTCAATTTCTTTCTCGTGTTCAAGTTTAATTTCAAGCAATTCCTTTTGCTGTTCAAAGCTTAACTGCATAGAAGAAAATGAAAACGTTTTACCAACTTCTACCTCATCGTCCGATAGGACCTCCTCCTCTGGTAACACGGCCTGTGACACCAAGCTGTCCATCAGAAATATCTTGACCCTATACTTTAACCGCTTGTCACGGATCTCAATTTTGTAGTGTTCTGCTATTTTTAACAGTTGCTCTTTTGTGCATTTATCCAGTACATCCACAGAGGGAGCCTGAATAAACTCCTCGACCAAACTCATTTTGTCCTTAAAAAAAAACTAAACATGCAAAGGTTTCAACCAAAAAGTGGAAAAATACCCCGGAGCCCAACTCCCCTATCTAACCTGCCTACCACAAACTGACTCACTCGCTCAACCCTAGTCTTCAGTGGCCCTCCCGAGTCCCCCATTCCGACAAGGCATCTCAGTGGTACCACCCCATCCCATCTTTTGTGGAACACAGTCTAAACCTTAAAAAAAAAACAGTGATTCCCATATGGAGAACCACTGTTGAAATCTACCGGGAGTTGGAACCCCAAAGACTAAACCACTCACAAAATCCAAAAACCTGCACGTAAAAAAAAAAAAAGTGTTCCTACTGCTCTCTCCCCCCCAACCAAAATACAAAACCTATGTGTCTCTCCCAAAACAATGTTCAAACTAAGAACAAAAGCGAACAAGCAAAGCCTAAGTTTACCAAATGAATTGTGTGATATCAAACATAAGTTGTATATTATCACTAATTTAGGCTAAAAAGTGACGAGCCCCCATCTTGTCATGAACTGGCTCACATCATGACAAAAAGGGAGACGACACACAGGATTAAACTTAACGTTCTTTTATTTATAGCTAAAAAAGGTGCATAAAGTATGAGATGTGAATAATCAGTGATATCAGTAGTGTAAAAGGTGTATGGATGTATGAGCATGTATGAGCATGTATTGTATGTGCGGATGCAAAAGCAACTGAAACCAAACCAAACAAATCCAAGCACTGCTGCCTGTGTGGGAGAGAGAGAGAGAATGATCTCAGCCAGCCTGCTTTTATACCCAAGGGAATGATTGGGACCAGGTGTGTCTCATTCCCAGGACACACCCCAGCAGGCTGGCCCTCTCCTCCTACACAGGGATAGAGAATACCATTAGAATCACAGCCACCACTACACACATATTAGGATGGGTCATCACACATTATAGGCAAAGATTTTCAAAAACGTCTCTAAAATAGTGAACATAGCAGATCTTCAAAGCTACGTGACGATAGAATAATCGCTAAGAAAATAATCTATAGTTTCAGTACTTCCCCTAAATATTATCATTGAGGATTTATGAGAGCCCTCATGTCATCCAGACCGTTACGTAGTGTTTGTACATGAGGCACTGCAGCAAGTGCGTATACAAGCCCGAGTACCTCTGAATCATTCCCTTCCCCACCCTTATTTTCCAGACATTTCTACACGAGCACAACAAACGTTAAGAACGCTGTAAATCCAGACCAATCAAATCATTACTAAATTTGTAAATGTTATTCGACATGCTCAAATTGTGAAAAGGTACAGAGCGGGATTTTTTTTATTTCAATCTTTTGTTCTTGCAGCCCATAACCTTCAGCTAAGGAGCCGCTTCTGTAGCCTTACTCCAAGCTCCTCAGGAAGGATCCCCTGTCCTCGAAAACGGGCTCACAACACGAGCCGGAGGACAGTGGAACGAGGACACGAGGAGACATAAAATTGAGTGATGATTTTTTTTTTTTGTCTCAGCACTGGATGCCAAAATTAAAATAAAAATAAAATTGGCATTGCTTATTATTTATGATGGGACACAGTAGACCCAAGACTGGAGCGAGGGCAGAGAGGGGGGTTACATGTAACACAGGCCTCTGAACTAGAATTGAACCACGGATGTTGCACTTAACATGCCGCTTATCCACTGGAACGCGCCAAAGTTTGTGTGAATCTCACACTTGATAGCAAAGTACTTCTTTGATTCTCTCAAGCGTGGTCCACCTACCAAGATTATTATTATATAACTAAAACTAATGAAATAATGAAAATTAACAAAACATTTTAGTTAACTGAAATAAAAATAATGGTTGAGCCCGCGGCTTTACCATAACGAAAAAAACGTAGTGTGTTTACAAAACAAACTAAAATCCTACAGAAATTTAGGTTTTTAAAAAAAGTGAGCTTTTAGAGCCGCAAATCCACTTGATAAAAAAGGCTAAATGAAAAAAAAAAATTCTAAACTTTAACAACCTTGCCACCCACCTCCTCCGCCTCCATATCCGCCTCGGCGCATCCTGTCATAGGACCCCCCTCGGCCGCCGCCGCCCATCATGTTGTAGCCACCACCACGCCCTCCAGAGGGGCGGTCATAGGGGCCGGGTCTCTGCATGCCCATGGGCTTCCTCTGGGGCTCGTAGTGGGTCCGCACCTCAGCGCGGCTGCTCTTGAAGATCTCAATGTACCTGAGAGCATACAGACGCCACAGTGAACACTCCCAGAAGATGGCGTTTGCTTCAATAAATTATAAAATTGGGGACATTCAGAAAGATACTGTCATGGTGTGGCCCATAGGTAGTAATAATTAAAGTATTTTAAAAACAAAAAAGGTTGCAATTGTGATAAATTGTTTTAACATTTAAAAGGAGACCCAAAAAAATAAACAAGAGACCACATCAGAACTAAAAGGGGTCTTGAACGACTTACAAGACTTTTCTTTATGGTTACCCGTTACTGATTGATGATATACGTCTGATTGACTTGAATGTACTGCAATAGAGCATCATCCTGTGTCCCTGCCATGACAGCCATTGACGAGGTTCTAGAGTAACAGAGAGGGCTCCTGCAGGCCCTTCTGCAACAGTCTAAAGTTTTACCTGTGTGACAGTGGGCTCCAGTTCCTCTGAGTGTACAGCGGCCCTCTTTAATTGAACACCTGGGAATACTCCTTTCCCATTTGTCAACCTAGACTGACATTTAGTGCTGAGGCACCATTCATTCTAGACTCTAAAATGTTATAAATACACCAAACATTGGTCAAACCGTTTTATTTTTTTTGTGGAATGGTGCCAAACCACTAATTCTCCCATTGTGTCATTGTGAGAGTAGTTTGGTCTAAAAATGGCAGTGAGGCTATGTGTTTGTTTACCGGTATCACAAATGTGTTTGAGTTATGCCTGACTTATACTTGGTTGCGCATCGTGTCGCGCATCGGAAATAGACGAACTACGCACTCACAACGCGCTGCATTGCCTTCTGACCTTGTAGATCTGCTACATCTGATGCATGACACCGGCATGCGACTAGTATAAATCAGGCGTAAACCGATATGCATACTATATATACTGTCAGTGATATATGTTTTGTTGCAGATGTTGAAGGTGCACACCAATAAGAAAAATCAACGTTTCCAGCCATCCAACCAACCAACCAACCAACCATCCCCACCTGTGCCCTATTCTTTCCTTGTGTTTCTTTAGAGCCTTTTCAGCTATATCCTGTGAAGCAAACTGCACGAAGGCCTCCCCCGTACTCCTCCCCTGGATGTCCACCGGCAATGTTATCCCATTTGGCACGATTTCCAACCCTTCAACCCAAGGACAGATAACCCCAAGCAGGGGACATATTAAATCACATGCCCAATCACAGAGAGAGGTTACTTTCTCTAAAGAGAGAGAGAGAGATAGATATATATAGAAAACTTATGGAGAGAAGAACAAACTCTACATAACATCATCATTTACAAACCAGTTCAAAGTGTTTACCAGTGAGCTGCCATTTGGACGACTTTATTTTGCTGTGTTCTCTAGGGGGGCGTACAGTAAGAGAGATGGGAGGAGAGGAAAGTATATGAAAAAGAGAGTGCCATTATGAGACGTCGGGCTAGAGTTGGTGTGTTGATGAACAGAAGAGAGCAAGGAACCCCACCCCGGTGAGTGACATGAGTTAACATTATCGTCTTCACCCATTGTGCTCTGGTCTAAAGACGATTAGAATTGCACTGCCATAGTGCATTCTTTTAAATTACTTTCTTATTGCAGGGGCATGTGGAAATGGGGGTTAAAAATATATACAGTATATATAAAAAAAAAAAAAGCTACATTATAAAACGTATTACTAGACTCAGTTTTAAATGTTAAAATTACCTAAATTAAAGAAAACAATGTGATGGAATGTCTGGGACCAAGTATGGTTATGAAGTGGAAAGAATGGGGGTGTTTGAATTCTAGCTTCCTGCTCTGAGCAAAAGAAAAGAAAAAGAAAAAAATACACAAAACTGGCATCCATAAACTTTTCTTCATTTTAGACTTAACCAGCTTCCTTTTCCTGTGTCCTTTGCTCGCCATCACTGACCCAAAAATATAACTTTAATGAGCCCTTCCCTTCCTTATTTAATTAAGGTCAGAGTTCAGATGACGGCATTTTTCTTTCCAGCATAACTGATCTTTTTCCTTTTACTGCACAACTTTCTCAGTGGCCACGAGAGGAAGGAAGCAAGAAAAGGAAGGCGGAGAAAAATTGTCATCGTCGAAAAAAATGAAAAAAAGAAAAGACCTCAACCACGTCCTACAATAAGAGTGACCTGTTCGTACCTGAGAAGAACTGCACGATCTCCTCCTTGCTGCAGCCGAATGGAAGACCTCTGAGGCGAACCAGGCCGTCTCCTGCCGTCTCCGGACAGTTGGGACCGGTGTGCTTCATCACCCAGTCCATCTCAACGTTGTTGGATTTGAAAACTAGATCAGGAGATGTACAACAGTCACTCACAGGCTTTATGCAGGTAACCAAGATGGACGCTAGACTTTTTTTTTTATGCCACTAAGACTTAAAATGTAACCACTTGAACCCTAGAATCCATATTCTAGAAAGGACATTGACCGTCGTCGGCTAATTTTGGTGAAGAAATGTATGTAGAAATTATAAAGAACATGGCTGTCGTTTTGGATTGATTTGAACATTTGAACTAAATATACAGCACAGGGTTTAAGTGGTTAAGATCAATCCATAACAACAATTATTAAAATTATTAAATACAACGCAAGAAAAATCGATCCTAAATCTTATTTTACCCGTCTGTGGCTTTTTTTAAGACCTTTGAAGCATGCATTTGAGACTTTTTAACCCATCTAGACCGGGAACCCCTATATGTAACTATACCTTTCAATCCGGGAAACCCTTTTGGGGTCGTTGTTGCCATGTACAGTATATAGCTATATACATTTTTCTTTTATAAATATTTGAAGTTTTCCAGAAAACTTAGGTCAGGATTTAGAAGGCGTTTTTAGAACCGGCCTCGGGTCTAAATGGGTTAAAGGGAAACTTTAAAGCGAGAATTGTGACGCATAAGGGGCCGTTTGTGTGATTTGCTAATAAAAGGGCGGCTCTACTCACCCTCCACGTATCGGTGACCCATGGTTTCCCTGTCCTTCTTCACGGCAATCTTTGTGTCTTCCTCGGTCTCCATCTCGACAAATGCCTCTCCGCTGGGCCGCCCCTCTCGCGTGTAGGTAAAATGTATAGCGGTGCCATTGCTGGCGACTTTGCAATCTGTGTGTTTGAAGGAAAGGGTTATTTATTAGAGAGGTCCAGATCAGGTCTGAACACTTTAAATAATAATAATAATAATTTAAAAAAAAAAAATATATATATATATATATATATATATATATATATATATATATATATACACACAAAGATTTTCACAAACGTTTTTTTTTTCTCCAAAAATAGCAGATATACAAGCTCATAGCGCGGCACAGAGTGCCGCGCTATGAGCTTGTATATCTGCTATTTTTGAATAGCCCAAAGACATCTTAAAATGCGTTCCCGGATTAATTTACCTGAGAAGAACCTCTGCACTTCGTCTACTGAGCAGGACCAAGGAAGACCCCTGATGCGAATCACATTTCCTTCATCAGACATGATTAGTCACTGCGATCCTTTGGAGAAGGAAAACAAAAAAGTACACACAAGATAAGATTTACTGGTGAACGTCAAATGTTTGACAAATAAGCAGTGAATCCTGATGTTCGGTCCTGTGAGATTCTTTCTTCAGAGAGCTGGTGGGTGCACTGTACACATCTAACTCCCAACTCCATAACTTGGACCTGCTTTTTACTGTGTCTTAAGATATTGGTAACCTGTAGGGGTGGAATTTAAAGTACCATTTTGTTACTGTAATCACACAGCTTGCAAGTGTGGTGTAAGGCAGGAATTAGCCGTTCTGCTGTTAAGGCATGATCAGTATATATTCTTTGAATACCAGTTCCTTTATAAGTTGTCTAATGAACAGTTTATGGTAATGAGAAGTAACCGTTTCAGTTTCAGATAAATCTTCACAAAAATAGTTATAATACTTAAACCTTTAGTAGTATCAGACGCAAATGATCTTACTTCCCCTTGAGTAACCCACCTATCCAAGTGGACGGAGTAGCAGAATTGTTGATATAGTATAACATTTATAATATATTTGTTCTCCTTCCAACCCTGATAAAAGTTGATTTGACCAAATAATAAACCACTGTTTCTCAACGTCGGGTATGTGGACCACAAGGGGTCCAAATGGACCCTTACAGAGTTTAATTAACACTGATGATTTTACAGGGTAGATTGGGGTTTGATTGATTGATGTACTTTATTTAGTAAGACATGAGAACATCAGTACAATGGAAGTACAAATTCACAATACAAGGTCTACTAAACTGGAAGACTCATTAAGCACTGAGCTTGTTTAAGATGAGATCCCCATGCACACAAATCATGATGAAAATGGCCTGCCAGGTCATTGTTGACCTGGCATCCTATAGTGTGTATAGTTTCACTTTCAATAGATTATAGATTTTTGGGATATTCTACTATTAGATACTGTTAATACTGATGATAGGTTCTTGTATTACCTATGATCCTAGATTACTATTTCTATGCATTTGATGCATTACCTCGTGTTGTCCTTGCTTACAGTAAATCGCTTTGGATTAAGAGAGTCTGCTAAATGCCTAAATTGTAAATGCTCCAAATGAAGAAGAAAGTATCAAATTGGCGTCTGTGGCCTGGCGACGAGTGGTGATGCACATATCGGTAAAACTGGGGGGGGGGGGGGTTCGAAATTCAAAAGGTTGTGAATCACTGGTTTATTAAATAAACCAATGTAAGGGTTGCATTGTATCCCATAACCTATGTTATGGCTACATTGAAGCCTTGGATCAAGATCATAGATTTATTTTATAGAGTCTGACTTTCATACATGATAGATATGCAAATATAAAAATCTATTAAAATACATCTATGATAGTCTTGAGCCAAGGCTAGCAACTCTGGGCCTTCAACAGAACGGCCGGGGAGCTCATTCACAAAACGCGGCCGCTCTGAGACCGCCTGCTTCCTTCCTAGTTCCTACTATGACCTGTGGTTCAGCTGATCTCCTCAGACAATATCTCATATTTCAGAAGCCTTGACTGGCATTTTTGGAGTTTTATATAGTTTACATTTGATAAACCGATCGTATGAAATCGTTTGAACACCGATCGCAGACACGCGCACAAGACCTGCATCCAGAACAAAGCGGCCTGTGCGCCATATTATTAGCATTAGCTTCACGTTAGTATAAGATGGAGTCAACGCCAGGCGTACCGGCCGGCCTGCGTATGAAATTAATTCAAAATTGCAATCAATGAATCAATCAAAATACAAAAACATACACCGATCGATCTTATTCCGTTACAAAAAAACACCCAATATGTGAATTATTATAACCTTACCTGATAATTATTAAACGAAGACGTATCGTTTTTTGGTATGAACCAGTTTTGCGTTCCGCCGATAGATAGTTACTGTCCTGCTGCTGCTCACGATTTGGTTGCCAGTTAACGCTCAGTGTTGCCATGTCCGCTTATTATAAGCTACTTTGGGCTTGTTTTTCAGTCAAGTTGCTTGTAAATATTGGTGGTTGTGGTTTTTGGGACTTGTTTCTAAAGTGCAGTTGCTTATGTAGGCTTGTTTCCAAAAACAAAAAATATTATTTAAACCAATGGGTATTTTCAAATGGGTCTGGGTTTAAAGTGCTTTTGGGCTTGTTTTCCTACACCTGGTTGCTTATTTCTCTCGCAAAATGTGGCAACGCTGACTTACAACAGTCCAATCACGAAGGGCTTTAACGCCACTTAATGTTTCTACCAACACATACACAGCCATGACCATTTCTTAAAACACTGCTGTATGTAATTTTCTTATACATATATTTGTTTATGTTTGAAATAAAACGACGTTTGATATTGGGGGGGGGGGGGGCGGGGGGGTGAGGGTGAGGGGGTGAGTAAACCCTGTCTAATCAAATTTCTCCTACCCCCCCCCCCCCTCCTTCATTTTCCTCTTTTGTATATATATATATTATTTTTTTCTCTCGTCATACCAGTAACCTGAAAGCTGATTGTATGACATTCTGTATAGTAGTGTGTATATCTGCCTGCCTCTTATATTTCATCATGATTTGTGTGCATGGGGTTCTCATCTTAAACAAGCTTAGTGCTTAATGAGGGTTTCCAGTTTAGTAGACCTTGTATTGTGAATTTGTACTTCCATGTACTGTTATGTACTGTCATGTACTATTCTCATGTCTTTCTAAATAAACTACATCAATCAATCAAAAATGAAAACCCCCAAATGGAGGGTTTTTTCCCCAACCTGGCATCCCTTGTCTACACAACCGAACGGTCCACGCCCAAGAATGATGACGTCATGTGCCTTGGCTTGGCCACTGCTGCTCCTGCTGGCCCTGTGTGGCCTTCTCTGGACCTTATGCAGTATGCAGCATTGGTGTAAAGTAACTAAGTACATTTACTCAAGTACTGTACTTGAGTACAATTTTTTACTTTACTTGAGTATTTCCAATTTTCAGTACTTTTACTTCTACTCCACTACACCTCAGAGGCAAATATTATACTTTAACTCCACAAAAATTATTTGAAAACTTTAGGTGTTACTTTGTAGATTTTGATTATTATTACAAAACATACATTAACCACTTCAGCCTTATATACATTTCAGCTATTTGAAAGTTGTAGGATTTGAAGTATAAAGTATCAAAAAATTGAAATACTCAAGTAAAGTAAAAGTACCTCAAAACTGTACTTAAGTACAGTACTTGAGTAAAGGGACGTATTTACTTTCCACCACTGACGGTGGGCTCATCCTATTTTGGTTATATTTATTTTTCTCCCTAGATTGACGTGATTCGATGTGTTGAGTGTGTAGATCAGCTACTGTATTAAATGTATAAAATAGGGATTAGTTACGTTGATAATAAGTCATACAAACAGAAAAACATAATGTCATAATAGTCTGACAAAATGAGACAGTGAAGTTTTGGTTTTAAGTTTTAAGTGAACAATAAATTATGACAAAGATGTACTTTCTTACGGGGCCAGCCTGCCAGCATGGCAGCAGGCCCTGTTTTAAGATTCACATTATTCTTCCGAGTGTTCTGCCACTTTTCGCAGTTCTGGCTGAACCGTGCTGTCGCTTTTTACGAAACTCGGCCATATGGTAGATGGTCATGAAAAACTATCAAGAAATAATTCTCACAATCTTTCGTCAAAAGGTGGCGCTATAGCACTCAATTGAAAATGCCAACTTTGAACAGGTACAACTCATGCCCTGTTTGACCTAGAGCCATGAAACTTGGATACACATATGCGTCTCCTCACGCTGAACAACTTTCGACTGACTTTTGACCTCTGACCTTTAGATCTCCCACCATTTTGAATTATATGAAAAACAGTTAAAACCTATGTCCTCCTGGGATTTTTGAGTAATCTGCACGAAACGTTTTACACATGAACTTTGGACCTATGCCGACAAAACGTTGCGAGCGGATTTTTTCTAAGTGAAAAAATTAAGCTTTAATGAGCCAATGAATATTGCAGTTTTATGACAATTATTCATCTGCCCCTAACACATACATGCAGACTCACATTTCTTTGAAACTTCATTCCAAATATCACTCAATAGCAATTTTTTAAAATGCAAACTTTAAACAGACAAAAGTCATGCCTCGTTTGGCCGACAGCCATGAAACTTGCTTACACATGTGCCTTGACACATGAGGAACACATGTATCACTTTGACCAGTAAGCTCCGCCCTTAGATTTTCCGCAATTTTGAGCAGTTTGAAGAACACTTAAACCCAGGATTTTTTAGCTATTTGCGTGACACGATATCATCTGTCTGACCTCCTTTTTCACTAGATCAGGTCTGTTGGTCCAATGGCTTCTCGCTTAACCGTGTGTCTTACAACCTCAAGGTCGCCAGTTCAAGCTTCACTTGATGCAGACTTCATTTAAGTTGCATTGCAGTTGCACACAACATGATTGTGTCAATTAATGCATGTGCAATTGTTAAAGATAACCTGAAATACTTATTTGAAAGTATGTTTTTTCAATGTAGGCTATGACATACTTCATTCTGAAAATAGCCGATCTACAATCTCACAACTTTTCAGATAGCAACGTGTTTCTGAGCTTGTAGATCGGCTACTTTCACTAGTTTTGGTTCCGAGGAGACGTACAATTTCCCTGAACCAGTGATCTAGAGTAGTTAGCAAAACAGAGGCTTGGTCCATCATGGACGGAAAGACATATATATCAACCGACACTATCAGGGCTATCATATCTCTAGCTCAATGAGAAGAAAGGCAGCCTACGAGTCCGGAGGTCACTAGTTTGATCCCTGTCCCCGACGATGTGTTGAGGTCATCATGCTTTGGCATTCTTAGGCTTACTTCTTGAGGTTAGGGGTAGGCATAGTTTTACTAAGGTTAGGGTTAATGAGGGTTTAAAATGTTCATTTGTTAATTGCATGGTCTTCTTTCTCTCAAGTTCAGTATTCTATGTTTCTATGGCTTATTGTGCATATTACTTATCATTGCTTCTTTCTTTTTTCTTTCTGCATTCACTGGCCCCGTATTATAGCTGCTTGCAGCTATATTTGTTGTTGTTATTGGCCATTACATTTGCACATATCTGGAATTCTGCATTTAACCATCCTAATAAGGAGCAGTGGACAAACTATTGAATAGTGCCAGGGAGCAGTTGGGGTTCAGTGTCTTGCTCAAGGACACTAGGCTACAACACATAGCCAGGGGGAGCCGGGAAACTAACCGGGAATCTTCCTGTTCCCAAATGGAGAACTCTACCTCCTGAGGCACTGCCACCCTGGAGCTATACCCATTGTAACCACAGTCTTACCCTGGAACATAAGGGCTTAAGGGCACTTAGCGAACAAGCAAGAACAATTGTCCTAGGCGACTGCTTGAGGTATTGACGACTGAAGTTATAGAGAAGATTGCCAAAACATAAAATTCACTTAAAATCTGGACAGGAGACTATTTCTCACCCTCAGCAAACCTCTTGAGAAACACACCTATTATTATTTCATTTATTTAGCATTTATCACACCCTAACTATTAAAGGTAGGGTAAGTGATATTTTTTGGTTAAAACAAAAAGTATTTTGTTAAAAGGTTAAAGCACTATATTCTGATAGTAATCATTGGTATAGAGTGTTTGTTCAGTAACAGGAGTTTCCCCGTCTCTCCAGCTCTTTAATAAACAGAAAATACATTTTTCGGTAGGTGTCAAAATCTCAGCCAATCAGGAGAAAGTACCCATTTTTAAGCTTCATTTTTATAGTGTTCCAGTTCCAATTTTGCATGCTCATTTCTTAGAGTCATCACTTCCAATTTCACTTGTTTAATCTATAATCTGATTGAGTTCTCTATCCTGATTGGATAAAATTGGAAATGAAACTGAAACTGAAACGAAAATGCATTTTCTGTTTTATAAAGAGCTGGAGAGACAAGGAGACTCCTTTTACTGAACAAACACTCTATAGTAATGAGTACTGTCAGAATATAGAGCTATTTAACACTTATTTTAACCAAAGAAAATCACTTACCCTACCTTTAAATGGCATTCTCCACCACCATGCTCTTATGCGAGCGCCTAGAGGTCAGAGGGACTATGTACCTAACATCCATGTCTTTTGCCGTGGGACGAACCCAGAGAACCTGGAGGAAACCTGAGTGAACACAGGGAGAACATGCAAAAGCCACATAGAAAGGCTCCAGTCAGATTGGAAACCCAGGGCCTTTCTTGCTGTGAGGCAACAGTGCCAACCATTGAACCACCATGCCAACCCAGTTTGAATTAGACCAGCAAGAAAATTTTGGTAGTGAAAGTGAATGGCTTCCACTCCCTCGATGACATTGAGGTGCCCTTGAGCAGGTTACTTCACTGATGAACATAACCTAGGTCACTAGGTTGGTATGCAAAAACAGCTTTGTAATCAAATGACGTGTGCATTTACTATTTGTATTGCTCATGCTTGAAAATGCGATGTAAAAAATACCTCCACACCATCTCCAATGCCTTTATATCATGTCTGCTGCTGTGTTTCACCACTGCAAAAACATCAACAATTCTATGGGGATTTACTTCAAGAGCAAGTTTTGAAACCAATCAGGCACCTACTAGCTTTCCAAGAGCAGCATGACAAATGTTTTATTTGGGCGGACAGTAGAGCAGACAGATTTTTACAATGACTCATAGTCCTCTCCACATGCACACTCTACGGTGGTCCTTATGTGAAAATCATCCACCAAGAGGAAGGAAGAGGACAGGAAAATGTATGATGAGCTCTTACAATTACACTAGGCGTTGGTCTGTTAATAGATATTAGCATTTTTAGGCATTTAGCTGCTGCTCTTGATTGATTGAATACTCTATTAGCAGTTTGCAACCCAAAAAAAGCACAGGAAAGTACAGTTCAATACAAGGTCTGCTAAGAGGATTTTAAACCCAAGAAAGCCTATGGCTTGTTTCCATTGGGGTACTTTGTACTCAATTCATCGAAACATTTAATGACAGACAAATATACAATCCTATACAAAACATCATAACAACAGTTAGAAAAACAAAATGTGTATGGGGGGGGGGCTAGGCATTGACTTTTTACATGGGCCAGTTTCGAATTGCAGCCACTTAAAGGGGTACTTCACTCTCGGGCCGGGGACACATTTAAAAAAAATATTAAAAATAAATGAAAAAAGTTATGGAAAATTCATGGCCCCCTCACACATTAGTAGGACACTGCGTGTCGTGAGGGGGCCATGAATTTTCCATAACTTTTTTCATTTATTTTTAATATTTTTTTTAAATGTGTCCCCGGCCCGAGAGTGAAGTACCCCTTTAAGTGCTCTTTTAGAGCGGTTTTGAAGGAGAGTAGGGATTTACACTCCTTTACAGCGTTCCACATTTTTGTGGCATAGTAGAAGAACAAATTTAACCCCTTGTTTGAGCCAAATCTGGGTTGAACGTGATTATTGGAGCTCAATCTGGTGTTGTGATTGTGGACGTCATTGACGTTTTTGAAGTAGTTTGACAGGTACATGGGTGTCTTTGTTAACCACTTCCTTAACCACTTTAACCCTGGGGATGTCATTACAGGTGAGGGAAAAAAGCCTTGAAAAACTCGAAATCACTTACAACATTTTTGTGGTTAAGTGCTTAAGAATTACTTATAATAAGTAAACCATCAACACTTTGTTTTTATATGATGACAAATAATAGCATTTAGTGACACCCCCACCCCTGGTCCCACTTGATCACCAGTAGTACCCTAGTACCCATATCACCACCACACTGCAGGTCCACATCAGAAGTCCTAAGTTTAAATAAAATCAGTGGGGGGAAGTAAGTAAGTACTGTACTTAAGTACAATTTTGAGGTACTTTTACTTCACTCTAATATATTCATTTTTCAATACTCTATACTTCTACTCCACTACATCTCAGAGACAAATATTGTACTTTTTACTCCACTATTATGGAAATTAATATCTTAAATTGCTTGCCAGTTCACAGTGGCCCATTAAATGTAACAATAGCATCTAATTCCAATTATGGCGTATAAGGTCCCATTTCAAAATATTTTATTTGGGGCTCATTTCAGTTCAAGTAATTCACTTCTCCTTAACACATTTTATTTTGTTTTTTTTATTTGCGGCCACTTGCTTGTCAGACTTTCATGTTGGTCATGTGCCAACAGTGCCATATACATTGTTGTTCAAAATACTTTTAGTGACCACATGCCAACAAATTAGCAAGCAAGGGTGCAACAGTCTGAATATTAATTATACTGTATCTACATATAAACCAATTGAGGTCCAGAAATAGTATGTCTTTTAAAATGGAAGACTCCTTAAATATGGCTATAGATCAGTGATTCTCAAACTTATTTTATATCACAGGACCCCTGTATGTATTTAGCCTAATATCTGTAAACGGTGCCACGGTCCCCCATAGCATTTGTGTTGTTAAAATGTTTAAAAATACTCCAAATGCTTCAAATTCTTTCACGATTTTTTGAAAATAGCAGATCTACAAGCTCACATCAACGTTGCATTGTGAGCTAGCAGATCTGCTATTTTCAAATAGCTGATGTATATACACGGTTAAAGTGGTTAAACTGATTTTGGTGCTATTTTTAGGCTACTCATTTTGCTGGGGACCCCTAGCAGCCTCCTCAAGGACCCCTGGGGATCCCCGGACCCCACTTTGCGAACCACTGCTATAGGTTAGCTCTCCAGTGACTTTCCTTTTATTGAATTTATACTGTACGTAAGTTTATGCAAGTCATTGGACATTATGGAACCATGTGTTGATTCGTGCAGTCAGTGTAAACTATGTCTGACTGGAAGACTACTGCAAGTTTGTCATATATTGGAACACACACTTTTAGTTTAAGTCTAAGTACTTTGCAAGGTGCTGTAAATAATTGACATATTTTGCAGTTAATCAACACTGAAGTAAAAATCACAATGGCAGTAGACCAATTATTTCCGTTTAGTTATCCAGTTAATTCGTACTTCCCAAAGACAGTGGTGGAAAGTAACAAAGTACATATACAAGTACTGTACATAAGTCCAAGTTTGAGGTATTTGTACTTTACTTGAGTATTTCCAATTTCGAATACTTTTACTTCTACTCCACTACATCTCGGATCCAAATATTGTACTTTTACTCCACTACAATTATTTGAAAACTTTAGTTACTAGTTACTTTGTAGATTGATTATATTACAAAACATACAGTAACCACTTCAGCCCCATATACATTTCCGCCATTTGGAAATAGCCGATCTACAAGCTCACAATGCTCACATCACAACATATTGTGAGCTTGTAGATCTGCTATTTTCAAAAGATTTTTTATAAATTTGAAAACTTGAAATGGGACATTCTGCAGAATGAGTACTTTCTACTTTGGGTACTTTAAGTACATTTTGATACCAATATTTTAGTACTTTTACTCAAGTACATTTTGAATTCAGGACTTATAACGGAGTATTTCTACATTGCAGTATTGATACTTCTACTTAAGTAAAAAATGTGAGTACTTTTTCACCACTGGCAGCCACCAGTTTAGTTGCTCTTCTCTACCATATCAAGTCTTGACGTTCGTTCTACACAGCCTCGTGATATTGGTAAACCTAACATTACGTTGCGGTCTTTCCTGTTGACAGGCGTGAGGAACGGACCAATCGGAAGAGGGCACTCTTCGAGCGGAGCCAACAGGGACGCCTGGATTTTCCCCTGAGAGGCGGGACTTGCCGAAGAAACAGTGCGTAGTGTTAGGTTAGGTTGTTAGAAAGTTAATGGCTGAGGGGAAAGAAGAGATCCTCCTCGACAACCTCGCTTCGGGAGAGTTTCTTGGATTCCCCTGAAGTCCAAATCACGCGATCAAGCCCCGGACGGACCTTTAAGGCAACGATAAGCTCGTTTAATATACGCGATCGTGGAGCGAACACCCCAAGTATGCAGGATGCAGTAGCCGGGACGGCAATGCTGACGGACGGCTTCGAGGACGAGATTGACTCGGTGACTCCTCGCTCCCCGGCGGTAGGAGGAGGGATGATGGGGGTCGGAGGAATCGGACTCGGGGGCAGCATTGGGATCGGTGTGGGCGGAAAGAAAGTGCGTTTGTTCGGCGGCGAGTCCCACGGCGGCGGGCCTGCGGCAACGGCAACAGAAAGACTGGATTTCAAACTAGCGGCAGCGGCCGTGCTCTCCTCCTCGGGTGGTCCGGGATCCGGCAGCGACGAGGACGAGGTGTCGGAGGTAACGGGGGAGCTGCTAGCATGTTAGCTAAGCTGGCTAACCACAGCTATAGCCTTACATGATTCTAGAAGGAGTACGCCAAGGATGGGGCCGTGACGTCACACACACGAACCCATTACACGCCACCCAGAATGTGTTGTGTAGCCCAGTTGGTTCTCATACTTCTTCTTCGTGCCAAGGACCCCCAAATTGATATGTATTTGGGCCGCGGACCCCTCCCATCTGAATATGTTTTGTGCCAGGGACCCCCAGAATAGAAGAGTTGTGTTAAAAATGCAGTATTATTCAAAATTATTCAAGCACTTTAAAAAATGTTCGAAAATTGTCAAATGGCAGATGTACAAGCTTGCAGCGTGGCACGAAGTGACACACTGTGAGCTTGCAGATCTGCTATTTTTGAGCCAACGTATAAAATATGAGTTTACAAGGATAGTGACGTGGTATTAACACATTTTGCTGGGGACCCCCTGGAACCCCCTCAAGGACCCCTGGGGGTCCCCGGACCCCACTTTGAGAACCAATGGTAGCCTGTTGGTATTCCAGGGGGACCCTGAACATGAACACTTGCGTCATATCCATGTATATCTATATATAGATGTATATTTCCCCGAGCTTTTGCAGCAAGTGTGGCTTTGGCACAAATTACGTGTTGTTTAACTGAAACCTGCGTCATTTTTGTCATGCGACATTGTCACGCGACGAAGTGACATAAATTGTGCCCTTTTAACCACTTTAACCCAGGCGTTTCTATTTTTGGGCATGTCATTATAGGCCAAAAAAACAAACATTAAACAATAGCAGATGTTCAACGCTACGCCTTGTGGGCTTGTAGAATGGCTACTTTTTAAAGTATTTTCCCACTATTTCTTGAGTTAATTGGTTAAAGGGATATTTCTCTGTAATATAAAGTAAACAAAAAAATTATAGGAAAAATAAATGAAAAAAGTATTGGAAAAATCACGGCCCCTTACGCATTAGAAGGACATTTTAATGCGTGAGGGTTCCGTGATTTTCCATTATTTTTGTAATTTTAATATTTAAGGTTTATTTTATTTTAAAGTGAAATATCCCTTAATTTTACAACGTCAGGGGATTCGAGTGGCCCCATGATTCTGAAGCACTTCCGCTTAGATGGCGCCTAGTTGTGACATCACCGACGCATCCCTGGTCTCTCAATCGCCTCTACATTCCTGTCCTGGCTAAAGCTAGCTAGCGAGTTAGCTGTTAGCTAAGTTGGCAACCACCACCCCCCCCTCCCAGGCCGATTAAATTACGTAAAAACACCGCGCAGTTTATTCAAATAACGTCCCACGTTGTATTTACAATATTCATACTTATATTTATACACTATTTTGTACAGACACGGGCAATGTGTCACGCTAGCGCGTAGAAATGTGTCATTTATGCGGCGTAGGGCTGGGACCACGGCCTAGTTCGGGGTGGATACGACGACGGGCGGCCTCGTCAGTGCTGTGCACACACACAACACACATACACAGGCGTACACACACACGCACACACACACATACCACAACTTTGCAGTAGCTGGGCTTGCCACAGCAAATGGAAGATGTGTGTAAACTGTAAACCCACCTTACTAAACGGCCTGCTAACTAATGCTGCCATTTCACACAGTAAGAAGTGGTGCAATTACGTCACCTTTCAAAATTATCAAAATTATGTAAATTAACTCCCACTACCCTTCAACTTAATTACTAACTTTCCGATGCGTTTATAATGATGCATTATTTTGTCTCGCCTGGTCGCGGGTTCGATCGCCACGGCGTGACAAGTGGAAGAGGGCTATGGGGTTGGTCGGTTTCAGCCCTCCTCACTCACTAATGCAGTGGTTCTCAAACTTTAAAATGTCAAGGACCCCCCCCCCCCCCCCTTTTCTCTGACAGTATACAAACGGGTCCATTTGGTTCCATGTGTATACTGTCAAGAGTTACAGACTTGTCGGGGTCAGTTTAGAACCTCTAAAGGAACCCAGAGAGACATTGGACCCCACTTTGAGAACCACTGCACTAATGACATAGGGTAAATGTTCACAATCTGTGTCAACTTGTTTTGCCTTGTCACAGTTGCAAGCAGCCGATAGTACATGCAGATTAGTGGCCCAGCTTTCCATGTGTGAGCAGCATTCACACACAGGGACAGGTGTGTCAGCTGAGTTGAACACACTGTGGGTCTATTGTACGTTAGCTCAGCCCGGGAGGTGCATTGATAATACAAAAGGTTCTGTCTGTCTGCGTTACAGTAATGATTCCTGGCTGATCCAAGTTAGTTTACTGTAAATCAACAATCAACAACAAGGCCTTGTTGGTTGACAAAGGCTTCAGTGAGAGCCACCCCTTCCAAATTGGCATTAAACAATAAGAGAAATCGTTACCCCGTCCGCCTCTGCAAATGCCATCATAAAAAAAGAAAGCATGTTTTCACTGTGTTCCTTGTTATGCGAGCTCCAAGTTTAAAGGCATGATGCCTCTCCCAGACTATTGTCATGTAATTGAGTTGACCAGATCATATGACAGTCTGACACAGGACTGAAACATGCAAGAAGGTTTACTTGGTAAATATTTGAGCCTGGCACAAATCTATCCACGCTCTTAATCACATTACAATGCCATACTAGTTTAGTATTCATTATTGTCGATCAATGACACATTCATCTGTCCCGATAACAAGGCGATGCAACATTCACTTGCACTAGTCAGAGTGATGGTTTGGCAGTATCTGTTGCTGCACACTACCTGTTGAAATACGTTTCAGAATACCTGCTTACTTATACACTGAGGTGAAGTGTTTTGTTGGACATGATGGTAAGATGGCTAAACCAGTTAGCTTCGACCCTGTGTTGATACAGTCTGTCCCCTTATCTGAAGAAGTAGATGGTTAGCAGCAGAGGGGAGAAACTATTACTGGGTTTGAAAATGATCTATCAGATGGTAAATATATGCCTTCTGCTGCATGGGCCTAGACGCCCTGCCTGGAACTGAGTGTTGTTGTGGTATAATACCCCGGTGGAGGACTCACTGCTCTGGGCAGTAGCTAAAATCTGAGCTGCAGGATTAAGCAGATGCCATTCTAGGCCTCCCCAGCTCTGTGGATACAGTCTGGGAACTGTAGTTCATTAATTGTAAAGACTGTGATTTCCATTGTTGTTTATAAAAGCCTGTGCAGGACTACATCCCCCATGGGTCATTGTGCTCTGCATTCCTGTCATATAGCTACATTCCTCCACATTGCCGACTCCCTCCAGCATTTGCTCACTGGACCAGGCCTCACCAAAAGCCTGCTGCAGCTTATAGAGGAAAATAAGCTGAGTTTTAGTCTACCGACCCCCCCCCCCCTTTTTGTTTTTGTTTGGCATAATTATCCAAGGTATATCACTGAATAAGATCTGAATGTATAGAAATATTGATGGCCAGATTATTATCATAATTTTTGTTAAGAAACTTTCTAAACAAGGTTTATAGGCCCAGTTAATTTTGTGAGGTAGCCTTTATTCTTACTGTAGTTAAGCTGAATGATCATATTGTCATTCCCTCCCTTGTATATAACATCTATGTGCTTAGACTACTAAATGGTATAGTGGAATGGAACCAAGACACTTCAGACTGTGTGGTGCTTGGTATACACAAACCCCTCTCTGGCCTTGACCTTGGGCTGAATGTAGTGGTGTTGAGCCACACAAAGCAGCCAGTGCTGTATCCAATGCAGCGTGGCACTTTCCCCCATGTTTAACTGCTAGATATGGGTCAACTGCACACCCAGGTGCTGATACTTTACACCCCTTGCTGAGCATCAAAACACTATTCCCATACAGTCAGACCATCCGTCAACATAAAAATGTAATCTAATATTTTCATTTATTTAAAGACTCTACTGTAACTAACAGTATTCATCTGACTGTCCCCAAACTGCCCTATCCTAGTACTTATGTTGGTGTATCTGCCATATTTTGAATATATTTGATTACTCATATTGAGGTTATCTAGGGCTGTTAGATTCATGGTGTCAGCTTAAAGCTTTGTGTCAGCTGCCTTGCACAGTGTGTCTGAACACCTCGGGTCATGTGTACATGTACCTGTAGTGCAGTAATAAATAGGCCTAATACTTAACAATGAAATGTTTTACATTTGACAAGTTCACCATGTTGGAGGAAGAAAATCTAGTGTCCACTGCAGAAACAAGAATGATGTTAAGGCATAACATCTGCTTAAAGCAGCACTCCCTGGAGAATTGTCGAAAGACTGGAATATCTGTAAGACTGTGTAATAGATGAGACAGCCAACAGGCCTGTGGTGCTGTACATGGGGCAGCTGACTCTCAGCTGAATCCCTTCCCATGTGTGCAGGGGTTCGAGTTCTGGCTGTAGCGGCACATGTGTTTACATGGACTGCAATAATCCAATTGCCATGTAAACGGAATTTTCTGATTGCCTTAGCCCGAGTAAGGTCATAGTCGGAGTAAGCATAATCCAATTAGACATGTAGAGTATTCCAAATTTAGTCGGTTATTGAAGATTGAACAAGATTTCTTTGTCACGCGCTCATACAATTATGTGCAGTGAAATGTTGGTGTGGCATGCTCTGCCAGACTGTGCTAATGTCCAACATATATATAAAAATAAAAACAAGGTACTGTATAATACAAGGCAAGGTGTAATACAAAGGTACTGAGCAGCAATAAGAAAAGTGTATCATGTGTGTAACATGTAGAACATTTAAAATAATATAGGTTTGTAAGAAAACAAACAAAAACAGAATCAAAATCAGAATGCACAGATCATTTAGAAATGGAATGGCATTGCATCTTTCCTGGGTTACTATGGTAGGAAATATAATTATCTTGCAGCAGGCATAATAAAAGATCCAGATGAAAGATCCAGATGAATGTAAATGGGAGATGGGTGTTTTAAGTGTGCAGTATACACTTTAATCTGACTCACTGTGAGTTCTTGCTGAAATTTGCAAAATATGGCAGTTAGAGCACACGTTTAAAAAAAGAGGACACATGTCAGTCCCAACATGTTCTGGGGTGAGGCTGAAACTGTCACCATGCTCAAGATTTGGAAGGTAAAGCTAGAGAGATCTGCCTTACAAGCTCTACAAGCTAATAACGCATCACATTGGATATCATACATTTTTTGGATGGGTGCAGACATCAGATGGGGATTTTATATTAAAAAAAAGGTTGCTGACCCAATGAAGGACCTAATCTAGTCACAAACACTGGGAGATGCTATAAGAATCGACTATGCCGTTCGTTCTCAAACCTTAACATTTCAAGGACCCCTATAACTCAGAGTGTAGAAATGGAAGGTTCCTTTTTTTCTCAATTTCTACACTCTTGAGTTACAGACTGTAAGGGTCCATTTGGAACCTCCTCAAGAAACCCTGAGGGTCCCTGGACCTCACTTTGAAAACCACAGTACTATGCCACTGTGAAGGGGAGTGTCTTCGATCATTAATCAGGCTATGCTCAACATATAGCATGTAAACGGGAATATGAGTAGAATAGTTCGGTTTGCAGCCCATGTAAATGGACAATAGTAATATTATTGCAGTCCATGGTGTGTTGTGATTATTTGTCTAAACCTCTTGTACTTGTAGCTTTCCTTTTGTTAAAACTAAACATTCAGTAACATCCTATTGACCTTATTCATAACCATCCACTTCTCTGACTTCTGGGGAGAGTGTTCGCTTGATCATTTAACAGTGTTATTAAATGACAATATGACAGACAGTCAAAGTGCAACAAAACGTGGAGTCTTTTAAAATAGCAACAGCAAGAAATTAGTTGGGAAAGTGAAAAAAAAGCAAAGATAGCTGATCTCTGACAAGGTAAAAAAAAGGTTTTGAGATTGTAGATCTATTTTCACAGTTTTAGAAAATCTTTAAGGTTTTTCTACATGCCCAAAATAGGAACACCAGATTGAAACTCAGGCCCTTCTGTCACAGCTGTTAAGGTCATTCTCCGTAGCACGGAACCATACTAGCTGATATTTAGTTATAACGGATACAATCTGTTTATTTGTACTGTGTTGAGAGCTTCTAAACTTGCACAATATGCCCACTCATGTTGCATCTATTTGTGTGGTACTCTTATGCAGATATTCTCATAAAATGGCTTAAAGCAGCAGTGAAAACGACATGAAACAGTGACTGTAAGTCATTCTAAATGGAGTGTAGTGACAGGCCAGAAGCCCATTCCATCAGCAGCAAGTATTGTGGCGCTTAAGGTCAATACAGAACAATCTAATTAGCAGTTAATTGGTGCATTAAGCCAACTCAATAGAGCATGTGTTCACAGCATGTTTGATTGGAGAATGTGTTCGCATCATGTTTGATTACACTCGTGTTAATTGGTAGTTCATATTTCACCACCATTGAACCCTGCGTTAAGTGTAGGGTGCACCCATACACATTTTCATGACGGGTACTAGTACTTTATTTAGTATTGTATTTATTTAGAGTATCAATAGTACTATATTAAAGGTGGTGTAAGTGATATTTTTGTTTTCATCATTGCTATAGAGTCTGTTCATCTTTAGGAAACAGAAAATATATTTTCAAGTGGGACAATTTCATCCAATCACGACGGAGAACTAATTTATTAGCTTACATTTGATAGTATTCCAGTTTCAAATTTGTCAGTTCATTTTTGTTTAATCACTTCCAATTTCAATTGTTTATCCTGTATCCTGACCTGTATAAGTGCTGTCCTCTTGATTGGATGAAATTGGTACCCTGACCTGAAAATGCATTTTCTGTTTACTAAAAAGATGGAGAGAAGAATGGGAGAGACCTGTTACTGAACAAACACTCGATAGCGATGTTCACTATGGGAATATACTGTAGAGCTATTTAAGACTTATTTTAACAACAAACACAAAATTGCAGCACATGTAATCTTTTTGTGTTCATAATATTGCTCTGGGACACTATATAGTGTTTTCATATGGACAAAAGCAACATTTTAGTGCATGGGCGGGGCCTAATAACCTTCATCAGTTATCATCTTTATGTAGATTTTAAAATGCAACACTACAGGTGTGTTGAGCAGGATTTCCCCTTTGAAACACTATGAATTTGTTATGCTTCTCAATCGTCACTTATGATACGGCCCATCAGTCTCTGTGTCTGCAGAGAATCTGCCCAGTGGTTGACTATCAAGTAGCCAACTACAATACTAGTACAGTACTAGGCTAGCACTGGTGTAAAAAAGAAAAAAATCCTAATAAGCTCTGTGCATAACTGTAGTCCTGGGTTTCTAGAAGATGGCATTACAGTGCATGTTTCCAGTTCAGTTTCCCATAGCTTTGTTTGATTGGCTCGGCAGCAGATTCGAACGGGAAACGCATATGAAGTTGTCATATATGTTTACAGTTCCCTGCTGCCGAGTCAATCAAACAAAGCTTTGGAAAACTGAACAGGAAACGAGTATGCCACCTTCTAGAAAACCGGGACTACAGTTAATGCACAGAGCCTATTGTGCCCGAGATTTAAACTGGAGACCATGCTTGGCCACTTAAACCCTTTAGATTTGGTAAACTGGACCTGACTTGGCTCTGTACTTGCGCCGCCAAAAATAGCCGATCTACAAGCTCACAATGCGTCGCCTTGCGAAGCATTCTGAGCTTGTAGATCGGCTATTTCTGGCTTAATGTTTCCCCCCAGAATATGAATGTGGGGGTTCAAGTGGTTTAGGAAACGGTATGAACATGCATGTCGGTTAACGGTTCTGATTTTGCTTTCTTGCTCTTTCTTCCCCCGTCGCTTCCTTGTGCAGGTGGAGTCTTTTATCCTGGACCAGGAAGACCTGGACAACCCCATCATGAAGACGGCATCAGAGCTGCTGATGTCGAGCGCCTCAGACGGAGTGGACCTGAGGACAGTCGATCCAGAAACGCAGGCTCGTCTCGAAGCGCTGCTGGAGGCCGCAGGTATATGACTTGTTTTTCTAGTCTGTGTTGTATGAATCATCCTAACCTCTGCTGACAACACCATCCATAACCTGTCCACTTCAACAACTCACTGACGCCTCGATTACGGCTGGGCAATATTATATCGACATTATATCGACATTGTGATATGAGACTAGATATCGTCTGGGATTTTGGATATCGCAAATATGGTGATATGGCATAAGTGTTGTTTTCCTGGTTGTAATCACTTAAACCTTATTTTATCAATATTTTCTAAACTAGCCGATCTACAAGCTCACAATGGCGTTGCATCGCAGCAATATTGTAAGCGTGAGGTTCTGCTATTTAAAAAAAACAAACACAAATAAGCATTTGTTTTATATTATCGTCACAATATCATATTATCGTCATAGTATTTATATTGAGGTATTTGGTCAAATATATTGTGATATCCATATTGCCCAGCCGTAGCCTCAATAATTCAATCTGTGAACCCATCCTACTAACTAACTGAGAACATTGAGCAAGACTTAGACCTTAGAACCCATCAGCTGAAATGTCTTGTCTTTCTGCCCTTTTTTCCACAATCACAATTGTACCTTTTATTGAGACTTCAGTTTGTACAGTAGATGACCTAAGGCTGAACTATAACTATAGGTTGCAGCCAGAGGAGAATATACAGAAAATAGATTGCATGATATAAATGGGAGAAGGGTGTTTTTGACACTATACACTTTAACTGTGACTTACTGTGTATTGGAGTTTTCACAGCATTTTGCAACATATGGCAGCTAGAGCATGCGTTGTCAAAGAAAAGATAACACTTGTCAGTCACAACACGTTATAACTGTTGCCATGCTCAGGATTCTGATGGTAAACAAAATCTGTTGTGCAAGTCTTTAAATCAACATACTGTAGTTTCCCAGGTTGATTTGAGTAAATTATTTGGATTAGGACCTGGATTCTGTCTATGTAATCTGTACATTAATCTGTGTCCTGGACTGCCTAGCCAGGCAGATTAACCTCACCTCACCTGCGACTCACAGCTTGCATGGAAACCAGGTTGATAGGCTAACGGCTAATCTCGCACCACTTCCGGTTTCTCCCCTGGCCTTGTCTACTAGAAGACGCATGCAAACTTGTAGGTGGTTGCCCTTAGGCCAATTAAAAGCTTGCAGGAGACAGTGAATGCTGTTACATATTAAATCTGCAATCCCGTAAGTTTCATGTCCTACCCGGGCCTCCCACGCGGGAGACCAAACTTGAAGTTCTACCCCTCTTGATCGGGTTAGATGACAGAGTTGGCTAACTCTAATTTCAACAGTAGTGCCTGACTCTGCCTTTGTCAAATAGTATTCCGCAGTTCAATATAACATTCAACGCTTTGTTTTGTGACATTACTGATAATAACTAGGTAATGGCTTTTAGAATTCGTTTTCAGGCAGATGCACATTTGTCTTAAATGTTAACTAGAAATGAGCATGTAAAGCGAATATCTTTCAAAAGGTTCTCGTGGGGTCATCATGCCCACGGACCCCCACCCATTTACATCTCTGAACATGTCTTACGGAATAATGCCCATTGGGCCTAACGTCCTCAGATATTCACCCTGAGAACATGACTGCTCCTCAATTCAATTACATTATGACATGTCAGTTAGTTTAGTCCAACTTAAGGGGGAAACTTTGCTGATATTTAATGTGAAGCCTTATCATTCTTTTGTGATGTGAAAATCTGACATAACTCTTCCCGAAGCTTTTTGCGTGTTGAGATCAAATGGCTTCCAGCTCACATGAAGCGATGCGTTTTGATGACTTCCATGTAGGCTGCCGGTGATTTTGTAGACACAACACATTATTAGGCAGTGTTTTTTTCAGATGTTCACTCACAATAGGATGTTGGTATTCATGATAAATACTGGTGAAGCGCCCCATTTATAACTTTTTGCAATTTACTTACTTTTATGCATTCTGTAACTGAACCATCTCTCACAGAAATGCTACAGCAAAGGCTAAACTGCGCGATGATTATTATACCTTGCATAAACCCAATAATTTTCTTCAGCAATAACAGTCTCTGTTGTTACTAAGTGTGATGCAGCAATAACAGTCTCTGTTGTTACTTCTTACTAAGTGTGATGCAGCAATAACAGTCTCTGTTGTTACCAAATGTGATGCAGAGACAGTGTCTACACTATTGCTGTCAGTCAAACTGGTTTTCAGGCCTATATTGGAATTATTCTCATGTTCTGAAGACAAGAATTGACATGCATATATTGTCAGACCTAAAAGATAAGACCTAAAAGATAGTTCACGTGTAAATATTGTTGATTGTGGGAGTAGTGCTAGAGTAGGTGCTTATGGGTAAACACTTTGTCCAAACCTGGTGTTTGAACTTTGCTCCAGGGTCTTCCACGGGCCCTCTTTCACTGAGCTAGGCTAGGCATGTGGAGCCGGCTAGGCATGGCTCCACAGGGACAGCCAAAAGGTGAATGACGTGAGCCCTGGAGCAAGTATGCCATCTGAACTAAAATGATAATATAAACTATGATGATGGCTCGACTCAACAAACCAAAACGATGGGCCTCAATCTCATTCATGCAGAGTGAGCTGTTTTAATGATTCAGAAATAATGCATTTGGGTTATTTATAAGTTTACAATCTGCAATGCTCTTAAAGATTAAATAAAGAACACTCCCACTATGATCAGACTGTTAAATTCTTAAAGCTAGCATGTTATCATGATTACCATAGCCAGCTGCTAATGAGGTTTAATCGTAGTTGCCTTGTGTTGGCAGTAGAATTTAGTAGCTAGCTAACTAGAGCGCCACAGTTGGTTAGCAGTGTAATGACTAGGTATTTAAATCAGATTGATTATTGTTGAAACTGGTTAGAAACGACTATTTCTGTAGGAAATCAGTTCTTCAGTACTTAAGTTCCTGAGTTCCACATATTTTGTTTAGATAGGAAAGTGGGCTAATGATTCCTGGTTGGTTTTAGCTTCTATTAATTATGATCTATCTAAAGTTTAGATTCTAAATTGATCAAGAGAAGCTCAGCCACATTGATAACGAAACGTGAGATACAGTCACACAAAATGTCATATTGCAAAAGGCTTTCAAGTAGAACTCAAGCTATAAGTTTGAGATAAGATCCTTTTGCAGTGATTCCTCCATAAAGGAAAATCACCAAATATTCTGTTCAGAGTTTGAACCCAAGGTCGTCGTTGAATACAGAAGCGGGCGTGTTGGCGTCAGAAGATGCCTGGGCGCATGTCTCGGCCTTTGTTTTCCTGCGTCGTGTTTACGGTGCACCGAGCATTCCGCACTCTGGCTCAGCCGACTCCTTCTAGCTCCCTGTCAGATAAACACACTGCATTAATGATCAACCCTTCCAGACCTCTGCTTCCGCTGCCTCGGGGTGGGGGGAAGGGGGGTTGGGGGGGGTTACGAAATCGCGCTCTGACAGCGGTGCCTGGCTAAGTTTAGACGGAGTCGCAGGCGTAGCGCTGAGGACACAGGAGAGACCGCAAGGACTGCAGCTCTCTGCTGCACGGGCTAATGGATGGGTTGAGGCTGAGGCTAACATTCTAGAGCTATAGTTCTAAGCCATCACTTTTCTCCCACCCCGCTGTGTCTGCTGCTCTGTGCCTCTCTTGTGCACGCATGCCCTCAAAGTACACAAACACACACACAATCGGTGTCTCTGACTGGGAAATGGTCCTCCTTGCCCCGTCTTGTGAAAGGTCCTTCAATGTAGGTCATCAGAACAAGCGGCCCGTTTTTTTTCCTTCCCTTTTCTCTCCGTCTGCCTATACTTTACTTTTGCGCCCCTCTCCGGCTTTCTCTTCACCCTCCGTGCCCCCCCCCCCACACACACACACACACTGTGACTTTTATTCTTTTGTACAGCATTCTTGATCTTGTCCCAGCTGTCTCTCTCTTTCACTTGCCGACCAGTGTCTCTGCATTGTTTTTCTCACATTCACCGTCTCTCTCTCCATCTATAATTCACACAGAAGGGGGCTCTGCCCTTTTTTCCCTCCTCCAGCCAGATCTCTTAACGTCTGCTCTGCTGCTACTCAGGTGGTGGTCAGTGTAGAACCACACACGCATCATTGCTGTCGGCCAAAAACCTTGTATCTCCATTATTTTTTTAAACTTTTTAGATGTTTTCTCATAAACTAATTCTCTACTTTATACTTTGCAAAGGGGGGGGGGGGGGGAGTAGTGCTAGAGTAGGTGCTTATGATATCTGATTTACAAGCTCACAAGCTATTTTCTGTATTTGAACATGTAAGTCTGTGTGTTTTTATAAATATTGAAACAATACAAAATATTAACAAGAGCTTGTGACAAAAAAAGTACATTTAATCCATTGGAACACAGGTTATTTTTTTTCCATTTCCTGCAAAGTAAAGGTTTTGGACATACAAGGTTTTCCCCCCCAACAGCGATGATGTTTATCATACCTCTGGTCACTGGTCTTAGTGTTGCATCAGTGTTGGTCCTTTGAACGCCCACATGAGTTGTACTTTGTGTAATCCTTCACCCAATCGAAAATAGAAATGACCACAGTGAGAATTGAAACCATTCCGATGACCAATAATATTGACGAAAAAAGAAATTGGCCATATTAACAACATTGCTTGTGTGTGTTTTCTGTGTGTGTGTGCGTGTGTGTGTGTGCGTGTTCTTTTTTTTTTCTTTTATTGTGGATGCTGCTACTAACCCCCTGGACTGGATTGGCTGGATTGGACTTGGCTGCTTCCATCTGGTGTCTCTGCTGGGTGTGGCTGTGCTCCCACTGTGGTTTGCCTTGTCCTATGCACCTCTGCCCTCTGGTGTCCGGCAGGCATCGGTAAACTGTCCACTGCCGATGGTAAAGCTTTTGCAGACCCCGAGGTGTTACGGCGGCTGACGTCATCCGTGAGCTGCGCCCTGGACGAGGCGGCGGCGGCCCTGACCCGCATGCGAGCGGAAAACACACTCAACGCCGGCCAAGCCGACAAGTATGTATCTCCCCCGTCCTCCTCCTGGCAGCGAAGTAGATGATTCACGCAGTTTGATGAATTGGGGCTGCTTAAACAGTGTGGTTCATGACGGTGGTTCTCAAACGTTGTCAAGGACCGCCAAATTAGTATGTATTTGACCGCGGACTCCACATCTAAAAAGATTTTGTAACAGGGACCACCAGAAGAGAACATTTGTGTAAAAAAAAATTCTACTTAACATTTTTAAATTCTTTTTTTTTCAATATCTTTCAAAAAATTACAAAAATAGCAGATCTACAAGCTCACAACGCTTTGCTTCGCGATGCGTCGTGAGCTTGTCGATCAGCTATTTTCTAATAACCCATAGACTGCACTTTGAGAACCACACTGGTTTAGGAAAATCCACATTTAATGTGATCAGAGATCTCCGCCTATTGATATGTCTGGTAAAATCTAATTTCAGTGTAGTTACTAGACCCGAGGCGAGAATGTCCGGTAACGAACCAATGCCCAATGCTTTGAAAACGAATGATGTCACCGTCCCAATATGAAGGCCTGCAATAAAGTCTAATTGCATCCGCACCATTTTCCATCCAGTTTTAACCCCTACATTGACTTTAGATGTCGAATCAGTAGGCGGACATCTCTGATCGCCTAGCTACGCGAGACTACATTCATGTTGTCTTTGAAAGCTTGTGACACATGCGATTTAGTTTTTTACCTCCAGGTGTGTATTATTTGCTCTGTTTTTCCCTAATAATTACACCACTACAACTACTGTAGCGGTGTAATTATTAGGTGTGTATGTCCTGCCACAGTGGCAGTAATTGTAGCAGTCTGGTTATTTTCAGCCGTAGTCTAGCGGAGGCGTGCTCAGACGGCGACGTTAACGCGGTGCGCAAGCTGCTGGACGAGGGACGGAGCGTCAACGAACACACAGAGGAAGGAGAGAGCCTGCTCTGCCTCGCCTGCTCCGCAGGATACTACGAACTCGCACAGGTGTGTGTACAGCACTCGCTGGACCGTTTATGGCTGTTATTGGTGCATTTTAAGCTTTGTGTATTCATGGATTCAAGTTCTCAGTTGCCACGACTCATTTCAGTCATTTGGAGGCCAGCAGCATGTCTTTCTCTTGGCTAACTCTTGGCCTTCTCTAAAGGATGATACTTAGTTGGGGCACGGTGGCGCAGTCGGTAGCGCTGTCGCCTCACAGCTAGAAGGTCCGGTGTTCAATTCCCGCTGGGGACGCTGTGGGCGCTGGGGGTGTGTCCTCTCCTCTGTGTCATCAGTGCCCATGCCCTAGGTGGGGTTGGCGAAAGGGCCTTTCTGTGTGGAGTTTGCATGTTCTCCTCGTGTCCCCTAGGGTAGATACCCTCACAAAAAACATGCAGTAATCCTGGTCTCTATACTGCCTCCCCCTGGTCAGCCGGTGCGCCTGATGGAGGGGAAAGGAACTGGTTGGAATAACGTGTTCCTTCCACACGCTACGTCCAACCGGAGAAACTCCCCCTTGTCAGGTGATGAAAAGTGGCTTGCTAGATCCTCATGCATTGAAGGAGACATAAGCTCAGTTCTGGGCTTTCCCCAGGCTGGCAGAGGGAGAGTAGCGCCCAGGATTGCATAGGCAATTGACACTGGGTGAAAAAATGGGTTACAAAATTGTGGGATAAAACATTTTGAGATAAAAAAAGGATGATACTTAGTTGCGCGTCGGTGTTGCGCAATCAGGTATAAATCAGGCATAACCCAACAAATGTGGTTGGTTAAGTCAAGCCTTACAGTAATAATAGATTGAAGTTATTTTACGATTAAAGAGTATTTGAATTGATCAAACTAGTAATAGAATACACGTTCAGAATCATGCATCCTCCATAAAACGATAATGGCCTCATATATATCATAAAAGAAAAGTTAAAGGCTCAATCTGCGATTTTGTCAACTGGTTGGCTGTATGTAAAACACTAGGAACATAGGTTTAGAACAATAATACCAAAACAGAATGATTTGACATATGATGTGCTCCATATATGATTGTGCTAATAGTTTAGGAAACGGCGTGCTAGTGTGGGGGGCTCCTTTGGTGCACTTGAACTAATCACAGATTGGGATTTGGCCTGACGAAACCTTTCTTTTGCTTTATTTCCTCTGTATTGGATGACATCACTCGTTTATCGTTTATCACTGCTTTGTTGTTCGCAAAGTGCCCCCCTGACGGGGTTTAGTTGAATAAAACAAGAACGCAGCAAGACTGCTGTTTGGAAATACTTTGTGTGGGGGAAATGAACAAGGAAAGGTAAAATATACAAAGCCATAAATAAAAACTGAACTGAAAAATAACTATTACAAAGCAAGCCCATATGCAAATGATGCTACAGAGCAGTGCTAACGAAATCTGGTAAACACAACAAACGTAGCAATGCCACTGAAAGGCCGACAACAGACTTTGCTAGGGTTGTTGTCCTGTTGCTCGCCCAGCACAGCCATTTCTCTTAGCTAAGCTAATCCCGTCAGAGCTGAACAGTCGCTGTTCCGTGCACAACTTACACCCAGTGTGGAGTAAGTTTGCAAAAAAGATAAAAACTTCATAGAAAAATATTTTGTTCAAATTCCCCCTCTCTCTCTATAATCTATATGTATTAAATAAAAAAGCCATGCTGTGTGCAATATATTTTTAAATAATACATTTCTATTGATTTAATATAGGTGCTACTTATTAAAGCTTTAATCGAAGGCTGTTAACCTTTACTGTAGCTCCAACACTGTCTCTTCAGAGGCAGGCTGTCTGTCTGCCTGCTTCGTTGGCTACACACTGACAGTAGCTGCTCTTCAGTTGCTCCTGGGTCCTAGTGTCCTAGGTTCGTAATATAAAAGGCTATTAGGCTGCGCTGCTATTGTAAATATAGCCTATAAATGTACTGCCCGGCCTGAAGCCAAATATGTGACTGCAGAAATCTTAAGTTCTACTACTTATCCCAAACCCAGTTGCTCATCTGTATGTAACTAGCATAAACGCTATGATCCAAACATCAAAAGGCTGCTATAATGTTGACATCAACCTATAATTGGTACTGCTAATTGTTTTTTTTGGATTCATTGAATCATGCTCATACCCCTTGGTCTCCCATCCCTTTTATTAAGGAAAAACATTATCAACTTAAGAGCACATGCGAGCACATGCGCTCCTTAGGGAAAGCGGTCAGCGTCAAGCCCTGATAAAGGTTGTGACACACCAAGCTGACCCGAAAATTGGTCGTGGACTGTGCAGTGTGTACTGTGCCATCAGTGGTAGTCAGATGTCTGCGTAGGTTGGTCACCCGATTCAGATGTTGAATCGGTGGCGGAAGAGAGAGGGGATGGCGAGGGGGGGTGTAGAGCTAGAGGTGGGGAGAACTGTCTTGCATTTGCCCAGTGCAAACACAAAGAGAGAAAAAAAGAGCAAGGCAGAGAACAAGTGTGTGTGTGAGACGGATAGGGTGAGAGAGAGAGACGCACTGACTTCATTGGCACAGTATGTTATGGCTTGCATTCACTTTTGGCAAACAAACTTCATGTTTAATGTTGCTGTCAATGTTGCAGATGAACAATACCTCTGCCCACTGCAGGGCTTTGTTCAACAACTCAAACAGCTGCATTCATTACAGACCTAGTCGTGTTTTTGCGAGGGGTCTATAACATAACCGTATAATGTTTTCATTCACTGATTCGGCCATTATGGTAGATTTATTTTCTCTTCACGCAGGCGCACATCAGCCGACCATCAGATGTAGTGTGTTAGTTTACTGTGCACACAGCGACTTTTAACACATTTTGTTTTTGTGAATATGTTTTGGGGCTTTTTTGCCTTTATTGATAGTACCAGTGAAGATTGACAGGAAACAGGGAGAGAGAGGCGGGGTGTGACACGCAGCAAAGGTCGTCGGCATCGGGATTCGAACCCGCTACACGCTGTCAGGCTGCACTAGAGCATATATGTGCCGTGGTATGCGCCTGGACCACTAGGCCAGCGGGCGCCCTTTTTAAAATTTGCGTCTCCCATTTTGATCTCCCGGCGTAGTCCTTATAGTCAGTTTGGTGTGTGTCACAGCCTTAAGATGTAACGACTTCACCAGTATTTAAAAGTGAAAATAGAGAAACCTGGCTTTTGATTTAACGTGGAAACTCTGGATATTGCCGTATCAAATTATTGCCCTAACCTGATAGTTCACAATAATTTGAGGTATTCCCGTGAATAAATGTCACAACTCCTTCTCCAACCTGTGATCCTGTTCTTTTGGTGTTTCTAGGTGTTGTTGGCCATGCATGCCAACGTGGAGGATCGGGGCATCAAAGGTGACATAACGCCCCTGATGGCTGCTGCCAGTGGAGGCTATGTAGACATCGTCAAACTGCTGCTGGTCCACGGGGCAGACGTCAACTCGCAGTCATCCACAGGTGAAACCTCAACGCAAACTGTTGTCTCTTTTAGACTGCGAAGGGTGACTCAGAACCTTCCATAACCTGAAACTTTCCAGAACATGTGAAGTGCTGTGATTGTTTTTTGTTTGTTTTCCATCCCTGAAGTGGGAGGTACATCATTAACACATTAACCTGCCATTCACGGTTATATCCGTGAATGCAAATCCAACCTGTTATCTGCCAATCACGGTTATATCCACGAAGAAAAAAAAAGTCCATAACCCAAGATAACGTGATTCGAAGATTTACTGCTCCATTCACTTCCTGGTTAACGTATTACTTTAAAATCCTGTATCTCGGCTCCTGTGTACTTATTTTTTTTACTATGTATTTACTATGTAGACATGCTATTTTCAACTGGCTGCAATTAATACACGGATTACCGTGATCGGATTTCCCCCCCCCCCCGATTCTACGAGACTTCTGTGTGTGTGTGTGTGTGTGTGTGTGTGTCTGTAATGAGGGGATCACCGTGAGGACGGTGATCACGGAAAATATTTTGTAACTAACTAAATCGTTAAAAACGCTGGCACTGGCTGTACCCTGTTTAAAAAAACCTCTGGCAGTGAATGTGTTAAAATAAACCTTGTCAAACAAATACACAATCTGCATTCTCACAACGGGAAGCATTGTGAGCTTATATATCTGCCGTTTTCCCTATTTTACAAAAAGTGTAAGTTCTAGGTTACCAGAACTCTGGGTTAGTACCACCCCCTGAGCAGGGCCCCGATTAGATTCCGAGAACCTTATCTGAAACAGAGCTGTAGCGCATGGAAACAAATCGAATCAATTGATTCCTCACCTTCTAATCGGGGCTGGGCAATGTTTTGAATCCTCCGGTATGATGGATGGTATTTTAATGAACGATAAGACACATTTTATATGGAGGTATCAAAAATAGCATTGTATCATTCAATGGTGTGAGAGGAATATTATTCACCTAATTAATCTGTTCTTTCTTCTAATAGATAGATTGATCTTTATTTAACACTGTGGGGAAATTCAGATGTCATAGCATAATTCTTTTTAAGCTTTTTGCCTATATTGACAAAATAAAGAGAATATTAATCAATGAAGTTTTTAGCATTTTTCTAACCGATTAATTTGGACTAGTTTGATTAGTTTACTGTTGCACCCCTAAAGGAAATACTTTTGTGTTTGATCCATATAGATAATGTTTTTTTTTTGGGGGGGGGGGGCTTTTCTGCCTTTTATTCAGATAGTACAGTAGAGTGTGACAGGAAATTGGGAGAGAGACGGGGATTGACACACAGCAAAGGCCGCCTGGCTCGGGAATCGAACCCACGACTCACTGTCAGGCTGCATTAGAGCCTATATGTGGTATGCGCCTTAACCGCAAGGCCATCGGTGCCCCCGATCCATATAGATAATGTGATAACGGCCCCCCTTGCTGTGCTCCTCTCCTCCAGGTAACACGGCTCTAACGTATGCGTGCGCGGGCGGCTTCGTGGACGTGGTGAAGGTACTGCTTAAAGAAGGAGCCAACATCGAGGACCACAACGAGAACGGACACACGCCCCTGATGGAGGCGGCCAGCGCGGGCCATGTGGAAGTGGCCAGGGTGCTGCTGGAGTTTGGCGCTGGCATCAACACACACTCCAACGAGTTCAAGGAGAGTGCACTCACACTCGCCTGCTACAAAGGTCAGAGCGCCTGGATTAAAGTTCTCGTCTGATTTCATGTCATTTGTGGATTCCATAGAAGTCAGCATGTCTTCTATGGAAGCATAACTCTAACCCTTGGTTATTAATTAGTCAAACTAGCAGATATATGCATGTTCAGAAGCATCTTCCATAAAAACCTAATTTTATTTTTCATAAAAGCAGAAGTTTGTGTTTGTGTTTGGCTGCATGTAGAACAGCCAGAGCATAGGTTAAGAACAATATCACTAAAACATAAGTTTACATATTGTGCTAATTGTTTAGGAAACACAGCGCTAGTGTTGTTTCACGCTGTTTCACAAATTGCAGATCATGACTGGACCAACAAAAATGTTCAGTAATTAGATTTTAATTTGCTTGAATCCATGAGAATGTCAGTTACCCTCTATTGAGAACAAGTGCCATCTAAAATCTTTTTTTTTTTTTATCAGTGTCCTGTCAAGGTTCCCAAACAAAAATGTAACAAAGACATTTTTTCCAGGTCATTTGGATATGGTGCGCTTTCTGTTGGAGGCTGGAGCAGACCAGGAGCATAAGACGGACGAGATGCACACGGCGCTGATGGAGGCTTGCATGGTGAGCATCACCCTCAATACACATCAGCGGTGATGATTCATTGTTGTGTGCAATTTTCAATCAGAAAAGGCTGGGATCAGCGTTTGGGAGACTTTAAAACGAGCGGCCCCAACGTGCTACGCCAACGTGACTGCAACCACCCACTGAGACGAAGGCGACATGAAATAGCAGAGTAGATGAAGCTACATTTTTTGAAGCCCACGGCAGTCAACTGCATACTGTGGCAGGAGAGAATAATTTGGGAAAAAAGGAACACGCGGTCTTCAATTACAGCCAAAAAGTTTTAGTGCAAATACAACGTTTCGGTCGCACTGACCTTCATCAGGTATCCGCAGATAGAAGTCCCATTATCAGCAGATTCTGCTGATGATGGGAAAGGGGTGACACATTTGCCCAATCCTGACATTGGGAAGAGTTATTTAGTAGAGTATTGTATTACATTGCCATATTTCGTGATTTCGTCCTTGCGTATTTGTGTAAACTACATTAGGGCCTTGAAGCCTTTGTCTGTGGACTGATTACACACTGAGATATGTTTTTATATTTAATGTATGTAAAACTAATATATGGATTGGAGTTAGCATGCTATGTTTAGCATAAATTAACAACATTGGTGTGTTTAACCCATGAAGACCTGAGGCGATTCTTATTTTTTTTCCCAATATCCTAAGTTTTTTTATTTTTCTTTTCTTCAAAAATAGCAGATCTACAAGCTCATAGCGCGGCACTCGGTGCCGCGCTATGAGCTTGTATATCTGCTATTTTTGAATAGCCAAAGAAGTCACAGATGCGTTCCAGGTCTTAAAGGGTTAAGAATCATGTCAATTCTAAGCCAGAAAATGATTTTCATTTAGGACAGAATAGTGCATCCCTAATCTCCACCCCTCTCTATCTCCACCCTACCTTCCAGCCTTAGGGTGGAGAGTCTGGAGACTCACTGCACTAATTGGGCATCAAGGTTGTCATAAGAGACAGTTTTGTTCCACCGTATGTATGTACTCAAGGGAAGCCTTTTTGAGGAATAACAAGCACCAGTTTAAGCTCACACCTGGTTAAACTGTGCGTATATGTTGTAACCTTAATTCTTTTTGTGTGTACTACTGTTGTGTTATCTCTGCCGGTGACTGATGTTGGCTTTTTGGAAGCAGTACTGCTTCTGATATTAGACCGGAAAAAGCAATGGATTACTGCCGATTATTGAGTTTAAATCCTTACATCTGCCTAGCAACATATCCGGTGGTTCCTCCTAGAGTTCAAGCTGCAATCTGTAAGATTTATGTCATTCCCGGGAATCGAAATCGGGCCTCCGGGTGAGCACTGCAGTTTCTACCGCTGAGCTAAGAGATTTGGGCAGTAGGCTTTGAGCTTCATCCAATACCTCTTGTCAGCCACTAGTGGCCCTACCCGACCACAGGATCTAAATTTCTCAATGGAAGAGACCACCTTCAATCACAGCAGTTATATTGTATTAACATACTATACCATACAGATTGGATTTTTGCTATTTGCAAAGAATTATGGATTGCATCTTTAAAGATGCGTGTAGGACTGTCACAATTATTACTCGCCTAATTGCAATTATTATTATTTGAGATCGGGATAATCGTCATAATTGTTTCCATGTTGAAACATTTTCATACATTTTTCAAAAATGTAAGCTTGTAGATCAGCTTTTTTTTTAGAAAGTAAAAAATTATTCAATGTCAGTAATTTCAGTAAAGTTATTTGTCATATCTGCCCTGTGCAATTTTTGATTATGAAGCCCAAAAGGCAAACAAAAATTGAATTTGTATCCATATGTTCCAATGGTCAATGCCAAAAACACAATTAAATCGTTAATCGCAATTATTTGTATGGCAATTAATCATCAACTTAACTTTTGTAATCGTGACTGCCCTAGACGCATGCACGTGTCCCCAAGCATCAGGTGCTTACCTCTCCCCTCCATTGTGTCTCTCTCTCCGCTGTCCCAGGACGGCCATGTGGAAGTGGCGCGACTGCTGTTAGACAGCGGCGCGCAGGTCAACATGCCGGCCGACTCCTTCGAGTCTCCCCTCACCCTGGCAGCCTGCGGGGGCCACGTGGAGCTGGCTGCCCTGCTCATAGAACGAGGAGCAAATCTGGAAGAGGTAGGAGAACCCACACACACACACACACACACACACACACACACACACTTCCTACATCAGTGGTTCTCAAAGTTTTCATGTAAAGATCCCCAAAATTAATATGTATTTGGCCGCGAACACTCTGTGTGAAAATATTTTGTGCCATGGACTTCCATACAAGACTTGTGTTGTATGCACAAGCTTGTAGAGTTTTTAGATATATAGGGTTAAAGTGGTTATACTTATTTTTATGCTGTATTAACCCATTTTGCTGGGGATCCCCTTGAACCTCTCAAGGACCCCTGGGGGTCCTCCAACCCTTTAAGAACCACTGTTCTACATGAAATGTGGACAAATTGCCCTGGCACTTAACACAAGGAAAACAACTCTTCAGGTACGGTGATACCTAGATCACAGTCACATTAGCCCGGTCATTATCTACAGAATATACATCATCATAAACACTAATAATCTTCAAGTCAGAGTCCAGTCATAAAATCAGGGTTCATCACTTCAAACTTCCTGTCCTCTTTTGAAGAAAGAAAGAAACATTGAAATTCGGGTTGGAATCCGGAACCGGAGGAACAGTATTCAAAACTGAGGAACCGTAATCGGTTCCATCACATTTGGAATTGTTTCTGGAACCGGTTTTTATCACACGGTCAGAGCTTGTATGTGGACTTCATGTCTGCTATACATTACAATTCCAGTGGTTATCAAGCCTTTTAATTTCAAGGACCACTGTAACTCTGAGAGTGCACAAATGGAACCAAATGGACCCTTACAGGTCTATACAGGAGTTGTGGACTTTCAGAGTGTACAAATGTTGGTGTTTGTGTTCAACCATGCTGGTGCTTGTGTTTTGCTTGTGTTCAACCATGTTGTTGCTTGTGTTCAACCATGCTGGTGCTTGTGTTTTGCGTGCAGGTGAATGATGAGGGCTACACTCCTCTGATGGAGGCAGCCAGAGAAGGCCATGAGGAGATGGTGGCACTGCTGCTGGCTCAAGGTAAGGAACTCTCACCACACCTAGACCACTAGGGGTCCCAGGACCCCCAAATAGACTTAGCCACACCCATGAAAATAGTAGACCTACGAGCACAAGGGATGCATTGTGCTCTTGTAGGTCTGCTGCACTTTTAGAAAATTCTTGAAAATGTTTGCGTATTTTTGACAGTGACATGCCCCAAAATAGAGATACCAATTGAAAATGTTTAAACTGGTACAATAATCTTATAAATGTACAGTTTTATTCTTCTTTTTCCTATCTTTTCTGATGGGCCCTCCTGGCAGCCCCTGGAGGCCCACAGTTTGAAAATCTGTTGCTTAGACCAGGGGTCTTCAACCTTTTCAGGCCAGGGACCCCCAAACTGATGGGGTGATGGAGCAGGGACCACCACATATATCGTATATTTATGTATACAATTGTGTTTTATATGTATAAACATGAACAAATGGTTGCCTGGAGCCTGCTCCTACCCACAGGTTGTCCCAGTAGGTGTACAAAAGACCCTTTCTTTCTCTACAAAATATGTATAAACATACCATGTTATTGTGCATTCAATACTAAGCTATTCAAATATGTCATGTTATGTTTAAAGACATATTGACATTTTTGGAAAAAAAATAACAACGTTTTTTTAAAAAAAGGAAAAAAAGGGTTTTAATCAAACAATTTCGCGGACCCCCTGCAGTACCTCCGCGGACCCCCTAGGGGTCGCGGACCCCCTGTTGAAGACCTCTGGCTTAGACAATGGTGTCTCAAAGTGGACTAGGCCTCATTCTGAATTAGAGAATTAAAATAATTCACATGACAAAGAGATGTCTGTGGTTATAAACCTGGGCAATAAAGGAGGTGCAGGACAATCAGAAGATCAGCATAACAATAAAAAAATGTCATCCTGATTAAGATCCTTGATCAAAATAAACAATGGGAGCTAATAGCACTGTACACAGTCTATTTTTATTTATAAGCCCAAGCAACTCTTTCCCAAAGTTGGGTGCTAATAGCACTGTACACAGTCTATTTTTATTTATAAGCCCAAGCAACTTTTTACCAAAGTTACAAGCTTGTGTAGTATGTTAACTTTGTGCTCTGAATGCATGCATGGTATTATTTAACAGTCGAGTAGTCAAAACCTGAATGCATAAAAAAATTGGTTAATTAGAGTTCCTCTAGTATAAAATAATTCAAAAGGTTGCGTATTATTCTTACACCTGCTTAAGTATACGTTCAGTATCGTATTCAGTTGTGCAACGAAAATCCTCATCTACCCCAAACAATGGAAACGTAAGAGCCAGCACTGCAGTGTGTGATGTCATTCTGACTCACTGCTCAGAGGGACTCACTCCGCTGGGGGTGAACTGGACTCTTTAATTGTCTGAACTTTACCTTCATATGTTGCTATTTTCTATCACTCATCAACCAGAGAACATGCTGATCCCCAGGCAGTCACACTGGGTTCGATCAAAGCCACTAGATGGACATCAGCCCTCAAACAATAACAATTACTGCTGTGTTATTGTATTAGGAGGCTTGCTATGGGGCTAGGGAATTGTATTGGTTTTGTTTTTCTGTGCAAGACTGTGTCTATATCAAGTAGCTTATGAAATTATAGGTATTTGTTTGGTTCTCTTATCTTTCCACTATCTGCTCCATGGGGCCGCTTTACAACATTATTATTGTACCAGCAAACCTCCCTCTATGGGTCAGATGAGTGGTTTGGGGCGGTGTATATTCAACATAGGTGAAATGGGGTGGAGGAATGTTTGACTGCTTGGCTCGAGCAGACATTTTCATGCCTAATTATTGAACACAGGCTCTACTAGGCGAGCTGACAGACATGACAGGAGTTGGATTCAAACTCAGCTCCTTGCGACTCACAAGGAGTCGGACCATATGGTCTGTCTGGCTGAGCCAAACTTCGTTATGTTAGCACAGAAGTCACAGGGGGGTAATGGCATTTGGCCAAATATTATCTGCATATTATTTTTTGACACAGTTTGGTGTTGAGATAAATAAAGAGGGAGGCTGGTTGATTGATGAACCCCTAGGTACATTTCCAAGCAGAGTCAGTGACTCTCTTTCTATTGGAGAAAGTGTCCATGTTTATCAGTGTTGCAATCCAGCTCAGAAGGTAGTCTAAAAACATGGAGATTCTGTTGTGAAACAAAGCCTCTAGTCACCAGTAAAATGTTTGGCAAGCTGCTGTAAATGCCTTGGGTCAGACAAAATGGTTGAGTATGACGCTAATAACTTGCAGGCTTTGGTTCATTTAGGCTAATTGTAGGCTATTGATTTGAACCAGTAACGTACATAATGTATGTGGGGTGGTTTATGGTTGCAGCCATAGTAATTCTTGACACATTCTGTCTCCACTATAAATACACTGTTGGTCTCCCAGTTTCTTTCTTTGTCTAATAATGGAGACAGAAAATCTCTTCCCACAGACTTTGTTGAGAATATTAGTCAAACTGTTTCACAGTGGTTTGGCAATATGTAGAACACAATCTAAACAGACTTTTCATCATGGTTTTAGGCTGTGGCTTGGCAACTGACTTAATGGATAACAAGTAGCTTGCAAGGGAAGATGCCTCATTTTGCTGTGCAGTGCATACAGTGTACATGACTTTGCTTCCCATAACCTACAGTCAGTGGTTCTCAAACGGTGTTCTATAAGACAAGTCTAGGTGTGCCTTGGGATTTTGTGACTATTTATTATTGCTATATAAATGCAACCATACATAAAGTTATGAATTACCTTGTAATTTACTATATCAGTACTTTGTGTACTCATTTCCCAATACAGAGGCAAATTCCGTACAAAAAATATATTTCATCACTCAATCCCTAGTTTGGGCATGTCATTATTGGTGAAATCTTTTAATTTGAAATTTAAATGTATTTTTCCCAAGCAGTACAATCTCACAACATGTCACATCATGATGTAACGTGTAAGCTTGTGTGAGGGTCGGAAGCCCATGTCTAGTTCTATCAAAATGGCACAATAAATTTGAGATTTACCTTGAATCTTAACACATCCGGTTATAAATCCTTCCGCTTGGTTGTCCAGGTGCTAACATTAACGCCCAGACAGAGGAAACGCAGGAGACAGCGTTGACCCTGGCCTGCTGCGGTGGCTTCCTGGAGGTGGCCGACTTCCTCATCAAGGCCGGGGCCGACATCGAGCTGGGCTGCTCCACTCCCCTCATGGAGGCTGCACAGGAGGGTCACCTGGAGCTGGTCAAGTACCTGCTGGCTGCAGGTGAGCGCGGAGAGAGACCAAATGCACACATGGCAACATGCAAGAGATTATTGTTCCTATGCAAAAACAATTGAGGTGGGAGACCACTGTACAATGCAAAAGAATAGTTTTAATGCCTTCAAACAGCCATTTCTCAGCCACTACTCCGGCAGCGCGTTTCGAGTACAAGAACCACGAGTACAAGAACTCTTCCTCAGGCAGCAATGAGTGGTTGGGAAGTCTGTAAGATAGTATTTTTTTTGTTCAAGGTTTTTTTATTTTATATTTTCACATACAGGTCTATAACAAAGGGCATACAAAAACAGTGAATGTATGTTACCCCTCCCACCCCCCCAAAGTTCCCGCTCCGAAAGAGCCACAACCCTGGTATCTAGTCTGTAAGATTTTAAGCCTATTTTTTTGTTGTTGCTTTTTGAAGGCATTAAAACTATTCTTTTGCATTGTACAGTGGTATCCGTCCTCAATTGTTTTTATGTTGGATTTTTTCCTCCTTGGGAACCCTAGGACTCTCCACTTTTTTTGGGTGGCACAATTATTATTCCTAACCACTCGGTTGTCGTTGTTCAGGGGCAAACGTTCACGCGACCACGGCGACGGGAGACACAGCGCTGACGTACGCGTGTGAGAACGGGCACACGGACGTGGCGGACGTGCTACTGCAGGCTGGAGCCAACCTGGTACGCATCAAGCACAACTTCTACTCTGTCGTACGACGGAGCACAAATTGGGCATTTCTCACAATAATGCACACATCATCTCGCTTTCTTTGTGGTTATGTAGCGCGCTTTCTTTGTGGTTTCTGAAATGGGCTTTTGTCACCTTAATTGAGCGTGTTGTCGTGTTTTCTCCAGGAACACGAGTCAGAAGGGGGGAGGACTCCTCTAATGAAGGCTGCCAGGGCAGGCCACCTCTGTACTGTACAGTTCCTCATCAGTAAAGGTCAGTTAAATGCATTTCTATAGCGCCTTTCCCTTTTGTGCAAAGCGCTTCACAATGTGCATTATATTCACCCATTCACACACACTGGAGGCAACCTGCTCACCGGGAGCATCACAGGGGGTTCAGTGTCTTGCGTTAGCACACTTTGACACAATACCTAGAGGTGCCGTCAGATCGAACCGGGTGTTGTAGGCCGTTTGTTAAAAACGTTGATTAAATACAAAGGGAATTAAACAAATTATGTTTTCCCAGAGAATGGTTGGAAATGAATTGGTCTTGACAGGTGCCCTATCTGTTCAAAATGTTAGACTAACTTCATCAGGAAATGTTTAGATTTTGATATTGTTATTATTATTATTACGAGTTTAAAATTTTAGGAAATGAGAGGCGTTGTTTTTAGTTTTTGTCAATTGAATTCATACACTAAAAGTTGACATTCACCACACTTGTTATTAGTGTTATTATCTGCTATAAACGTGTGATTCTGTCGGTTTTGAGAGTGAAATGCTCTTGTATAGATGTGGTCCTGTGGTCCATAACTTGACCACAGGACAGCCATATCATATCTTACAAATGTGTCGTTATCGACACCTTGCCAAAATGGTTAACGGTTGATTAGGATTTATCTAACTAAGCGATTGGCGTTTCCATGACCAATGGCGGAATCCTTCATGACTTAATGAATATGTGTGTTTGACCTGTCCTGTCCAGGTGCTAACGTGAACAGAGCGACAGCTAATAACGACCACACCGTGGTGTCTCTGGCCTGCGCTGGCGGACATCTGGCTGTGGTGGAGCTACTGCTGGCGCATGGGGCAGATCCTACACACAGACTCAAGGTAACACACACACACACACACACACACACACACACACACACACACACACACACACACACACACACACACACACACACACACACACACACACACACACACACACACACACACACACACACACACACACACACACAGATTGAATGTACTTGAACTGTTATGTTTCTACTTCTTTAAATTATTTTGTTTTTGTAACATTCAACCACACAGACAGTACAGACGATACATTCCAAAAAAAATACCAAAAGCACATGAGACAAAACACAATTTTATCAAAAGCAACAACAAAAACACAGAAAAACACATGAAAAACAATCCGTCAAATACATATTCACTTTACATCACCGCCACAACAAGACCGTCATTATAAAATACAGAGCTTAGAAAACGTAACCCGACAGAATGGATAAACTTTTATTGATCCCATGGGGTAATTCAGGTGTCGTAGCAGCAAAAGCAGTAAGATTGAAACACTGGATAGCTGCAGTAAGGAGTACAGGGATAAGAATAAGTTCTAATAAATAGACTTAGAGTCTGACCATAGCCATCTGCACTATTATATCAATAAATATATCGCTGTCGGGTGGAAACCTTGTATGTCCAAAACCGTTCTTAAAAAAAAGAGAGAAAAAAAAGCTAAGTTAAGCTACAAGCTCACAACGTGTCACATTGCGACACGTTGTGGAGCTTGTAGATCTGCTATTGTCACTACTTCTGTATGTTTTGACATGAAAAAAGATACAAAGTTTAAATATGGAGAGATGAGGTTTCTGCCCGACAGTGAATGTAATGATTACATATACAATCTATCAACAATGAAACATTTACAGCAATTAGCCAAACATGCATCTGTCATGGTTCTGTAGTGTACATTCCTGTGTACATTCCTGTGGTTTGTATGTGCCAAGCAGGAGTCATTAATTCAATAACGGAGCAGGGGGCTTGGTTATGGAGTTTAATGGCTACTGGCACAAAGAACTGACCAAGTCACTTTGTTTTTTGTACCAGGGGATGATGTGTCTGTGGCTGAAAGTGCTCTTCATTGCACCTAGCTCATCATAGAAGGGATTATACACTCGATAAATAAAGGAATACTGATGTAGATCATTTTTGACATTTGTTTTTATATTTTGGGATGTTTACAAGATATATTGTGTTTATACACATTTTAAATCATGGAATATGAAACAATCGCCCTCCCCCCAAAATGACTGTACAGAATTGCAACTCTTCCAATATACCCATGTTTTCCTGCATTTGTAAACCACCATCCATCCATCCATACGTTTGTGTCGTTAGGATGGTTCGACCATGCTGATAGAAGCTGCTAAGGGAGGACACACCAACGTGGTGTCCTACTTGCTGGACTACCCCAACAACATCCTGTCTGTCCCCACCCCCGACCTGTCCCAGCTCACGCCTCCCTCGCAAGACGCCTCTCAGGTAAGCAGAGAACCCTCAACGTTGCCCGATGGCCCAGGCTGCAAGACTATTCCAGAGCCATTTGGCCCGAGTGGTGACCAGGCTAGAAGATTTCTTTCCATCGTCTTAACCACTTAATCCCTATATACCATGTTGAAGGACGAATAGCGAAAATAGCCGTCTACTAGCTTCCAATGTGTCGCATTGTGAGCTAGTATATTGGGTATTTTTTTAAACAAATTATAATGATAAAAATATTCTATGATGACATGCCTGTTTTTCTAAATACAATGTACGTAGAACATATGACTAAAATGTATTCTTATTTCCTGTTCCGTCGTCTTCTCCCACTGCGATATAGCGTGGAGAAATTAACCACTTAAACCCAGTCTTAGTAAACTGGACCTGAGGTGGCTCTGTATTTGAACTGCTTTTTTCCGTCCACTCCAAATCTCTTCACCAAAAATAGCCGATCTATAAGTTCACCTGAAGACAATCCCTCTTTAAGTATTTAGCGTGCGTGCATAATGTACCAGAACTGACATGGCTCCCTTCTTCTCCTGCAGGTTCCTCGTGTCCCATTCCAAGCTCTCGCCATGGTGGTGCCCCCCCAGGAGCCAGACCGCTCCCCTTCAAACATCACGCCCCCACCTGTCGCCAGCAAAGGTGACAGCCTCACACCTTTATGCCTTAAAATCTTCACATTCATTCACAAAATCATTATTTTTTGATAAATCCTAAATAATATTAGTTTATTTTATTCAGTTTCAGTTGCTGCTTCACATTCTTGCTTTTGTATTTGAATTATTTCATTGCCGTTCTTTCTATAAATGCATCCCTCTGTTGTTTTTATTTGTTTGATTACATTACATTACATTACAGCACATTAATTAACATCCATATAAAATAATATGTGATCTAAACAAGTCGGAGTTGGCAAGAATGTAATTGAAATCTTTAGACCTTGGCATTTAACAAAATGCAGGAACATTGCAATTGACAATATGCAATACAAATACACAAATGGAGAAAAAAAAGATATCACCGTTCTGGTTTGCACTGTAGATAACTATATCGTTCACCATAGTCTTTGTTATAGTTGTGGTGTGGACCATCCACATCAACTATATCTTTGCAGTTATATTTCTAGTGCTTGATGTGAACGGCATAAATCACTGTGAGATTAACCTTCTCTGTCCACTCTTAAGGTGCGTCCAAACAGAGGCAAGCGGCCCTCCAGCCCAGCAGCAGTCCCACCTCGGCGGGTCGAGGCCCCGAGGTGGAGCCCCTACCGCCCTTCCACCTGTGCCAGCCTCTGGAGTGCATCGTGGAGGAGACGGAGGGCAAGCTGAACGAGCTGGGCCAGAGGATCAGTGCCATCGAGAAGGCCCAGCTGCAGTCGCTGGAGCTCATCCAGGGGGAGCCGCTCACCAAAGACAAGATAGAGGAGCTGAAGAAGAGCAGAGAGGAGCAGGTGAGGCCACCGGTAGGCTCCGCACCAAATATAATCACATTTTGAAAAATAGCAAAATGTAGCAAAGTTTTGTGTCCATTAAGAAAAGGACACATACGGGTCTATAAGGGTCTTTTCACCCTTATAGACCATATCGGAATGGTTTGTAATGTGTGCTCAGAGTTCGTCTATTAAGGCTTCCTTTTGATCTATGAATTGTCATTGACTTCATGAGCACCTCTTAACCACCTGGACTTAAGTTGTCACCTTTTCAACTTTGTTCTAATGGTAGAATCACGTTAAAGGGACCAAAGATAAGCATTCACATTTTGGTCAAGTTGTAAATACAATATCCTCGCTGTTGGGTAGAAACTGTTTGTTTTTTGTATTTTTATATACAAAAATATTTAAAAATATTCAATCTACAAGCTCACAACGCGTCACATCGCAAAACGCTTTGAGCTTTTAGATGTGCTATTTTCACTACTTGAAAAAGTTTAAATATGGAGATGTGAGGATTCTGCCCGACCGCGACGATATATTACAACAAGTCTTTAACGTGATACTTTGATAATCCGATAAACGCTAAAGTGTTTTGCGTCTGTCTTGAAGGTGCAGAAGAAGAAGAAGATCTTAAAGGAGCTGCAGAAGGTGGAGCGTCAGCTGCAGCTGAAAACACAGCAGCAGTTCACCAAAGAGTACATGGAGGCCAAGGGCCTGAAGGAGGAGCAGGAGGCCGGCCAGAGCCAGGGGCCCGGCCCGGGGCCCGGTGCCTTGGGGGCCCTCCCCACCGTGCCGGGGGCCCTAACGCACGCCACCAGCTCCGACACGGACGAGGAGGCACAGCACAGAGACGGCGTCGGACAGGAGGAGGAGCAGCCGGGAGAGGAAGGGGAAGAGGTGAAGTACTCGTGGATTAAAGTTCTCAGTCGCCATGACCGATTTCGGTCATTCAGATTCCATAGAAGGAAGCTAGTCTTCTATGAAAGCATGTTGCGCAGCGAAAATAGCCGATCTACAGGCTGTCAATGCGTCAGACGCATTGACAGCTTGTAGATAAGCTATTATTATTTAAAAAATGTAAAGAGTATTTGAAGTAGTCAAACTAGCAATATGTTTAGAAGCATTTTCCATAAAACTTAATAGTCTCGGATATTTCATAAATTCAAAGTTATATTAAAGCCTCAGTCAGTGATTTCTTCACATGGTTGGCAGTATGTAGAACAGCAGGGCCACTATTACTAAAACATCATCATTTTACATGTTGGCTTATTGTTTAAGAAACAGCGCTAGTCACACATTATGACTTTGCCATACAAAATGTTATCAGTTGTGAGATTTTTATTTTGCTTTAATCCCTGACTACTGCTGAGTGTACTTGTATGTCCAAAACAGTTACTTTTCAGGAAATTGTGGAAAAAAAGAAAGAACCTATGTTCCAATTCGGCTTGGGATCCGGAACCGGAGGAACCGGATCCAGCATTGGGGAACCGGAGTCGGTTCCCTCACATTTGGAACCGTTTTATCCAGTTTGTCACACTGTCAGAGCTGGTATGTGGACTTCACGTCTGCTATACAATTACAACACCGGTGGTTCTCAAACGTTTTCATTTCAAGGATCACCATAAAGGTCCTTACACACCGGGGGCGATTTTTTTCATGCGAATAATGTTTTTTTTAAAAATCTTATAAAGTCAATGCAAGCTTCCACATCAGTTTCACGGAGTGAAAAAACTTCTTTTATTTATTCGGACCGAGTCCGAATTTAGCGTATATTCGCATAATCGCCGGTGTGTAATGACCCTTAACTCTGAGAGTGTACACATGAAAGTTGGAACCGTAAGGGTCCATTTGGTTCCATTTGTACACTCTCAGAGTTACAGACCTGTAAGGGTCCATTTGGAACCCCCTATAGGAATCGTTAAAGGGAACCGTTCAGGAATGGGACCGTTAAGAGGGAATCGCTAAGGAACTGGAATCGTTAAAATCCTAAAGGATCCCAACCCTAGTTCCAATGGATCCAATGTAGTTGTTATTTAGTCACAAGCTCTTGTTAACCCATTAAGACCTGAGGCGATTCTTACAAATGTTTTCTAAATCCTAAAGTTTCAAGATTTTTCAAAAATAGCAGATCTACAAGCTCATAGCGCGGCATCGGTGCCGCACTATGAGCTTGTATATCTGCTATTTTTGAATAGCCAAAGAAATCTAAAGTGACACAGATGCGTTCCAGGTCTTAATGGGTTAATACTCTCCATTGGTTAAATATACTGCTCAAAGAAATGTAGGGAACACTTTGATCTCTTAATTATTTTGAGTTTTCATGAACTGTGTACATACTGCGAACAAAAACAGCTCAAAAGAATTAAGGGATCAAAGTGTTCCCTTAATTATTTTAAGCAGTGTATTTATAAATCATCAGGCTTCACCACATTCACTTTAAAATGTAAAACTTGTAGATATCTTAGGATCAGCTTTGTGGGACACTGTAGTGTAAATTTAAGAACCCCCCCCCCCAGAAAAGTTTCAACATGGAAATACGAGGTTTCTGCCTGACAAGCGATGATATTTGACTGCCCACCACCGCAGAGACTAGGGGCTCGAATCCTCCTCAGGCCTGGCTGGGCGTCTGTACGAACACCCATTGGCTGCTGGGAGGTCGATCTCTGTCGCCGCACCGGCGGCGACTCTCCTATTCAGTGGGGTGTGTAACTGGGAGGAATGGTGTGTTCCTCCACACGCGCTACATCCTCCTGGTGAAGCTCCTCACTGTCGGGTGAAAAGAAGCAGCCTTCATGTCACGCTTATCGGAAGAGACTAGAGAAGAGAGTATTGAGGGACTAGAGCTAGAGCACTGGGTCCGGGCGGGGACCACCAGGGGACCCTTACATTTCGAAACTCTGGCAGTTAGATTAACAGACAACATTTTACAGTGTAGATTGGTGTCCTAGAGGTAGAAATATGTATCAAATGGGGGTCTGTGGGAATTGGGTATTGGCATGATGATTAAATTGGGAGAAAAAGAAAAACACAAGATGCTAATGTTGAATCTGCTTCCGCACTGGCCAGGAGGAAGAGGACGACGACGACGATGAGGACGACGAGGAAGAGGAGGAGGAAGGCTCGGAGGAGGAGGAAGAGGAGGAGGCGGAAGGCGAAGACGTGGACTACGCCAAGCTGCCTCAGGTGGACACCATCCTGTACCGAGACGGACAGCAGCCGCCTCTTCCCCCGTCGCCCCAGACGTTGCAACAGCAGCAGCAGCCCCAACCTCCGCCCCTGCCTCTCCAGGCCGCCTTCGTCCCCATCCAGCCCCTACCGGACTACAACCCTGCAGAATACCCGGGCAGTACCAGCCCCGAGCTGCAGAGGGTGCTGGCGGGGCAGCAAATGCTGGGGCAACAGCAGCAGGTGCCGGGTCAGCAGTTGGCCGGGTTAGGACCGGGCATGCTGGCCCAGCAGCAGGCCCCAGACGGACTCATGGTGGCTACGCCCGCACAGACACTCACAGACACGCTGGATGACATCATGGCAGGTCAGTGTGTGTGTGTGTGTGCGTGTGCGTGCACTAGGTATTGTTATACTTGTGAGGGCCAGATGTCCCCGCAAAGTATAGTAGAATTTAAGAAATCGACCGTGTAGGAACGTGGACCCCAGAAAATAAGTGTTGTTTTCATGGTTAACAGAGATGTTTAGGGTTAAGGATACAATTAGGAAAAGATAGGGGATATGGGGTCAGGGTTGGTATTAGACATTTAGGGGTTAGGTGTAGTAGTTGGGGATTGTGGTTAAGGTTAAAAATGACCCCCCAAAAAATTTTACAAAATTGCATTTATTATGAAGTTTGGAGTTTTGTTTGTTGAAGGTGATCGAAGTTGAATTTTTTAAAGTTGCTGCACTGTAGTGTATTTTCAACTAAATTAGCATCAAACAACACTTTTATTTATATATTTTAGTTTATTTATTTATTAGATAGCGTATAGCATAGAAACAAGGAACTGAGGGTAGAGAGTAGGAAAGACACACTATATCCGGTCAGCTATTGGTGCGCCCCTGAACACATTTTCAGTTGAAAATGCATAAATGTTTGCTACAAAGAGTTTAAGGTGTTTTTTCTCTGCGTTGCAGCTGTGAGCAACCGTGTGCCCATGTTGAACACTACCACCTCCCCCACACCCCTGTCCCAGCCGCCCTCGCAAACGCCCACCAACATGGCCTCGCCCCCCGCCGTCCTGCCCCTCTACCCCTCCGTTGACATTGACGCACATGTAAGTCCTCGAGCCATCGACACAACACAACGCTTCAAGCGCTAACAAAAGTTTGTATGTACATGCATGCCTGTTGAATGACTTAAAATGTTTTGTTTGTTTCGTTTTTCCCTCTACTGCAGACGGAGAGTAACCATGACACTGCGTTAACGCTGGCCTGCGCTGGGGGACACGAGGAGCTGGTGTCTGTCCTCATCGCGCGAGGAGCCAACATCGAACACCGGGACAAGAAAGGTAGGACACTACGCACTCCGTGCTTTTGGCTTGGCACAATTGGCTCTGTCCACGGGAGAGAAGACGGGCAGGGAGGGAGATTTCTGTCACTGCACTAGTGACTCCTTACAGGTTGATCCTGAGGCCTGTTCAGTGGGGTGTGGAACCAGGGGGAATAGCATGTTCCTCCGTGACACAACTGTACAGTATCATAAAGATCACTAAACATACAGTGTAGTTCATCAGTTAGACTGCTACCTCATTGAACACTTTAAGATTAAACGACCACTAAAAGGGTTCCTCAGCCTATCCTGGGCAGAGAATGACCCTCGTACTGCAGTATGGTGCATAGTTTTTTCTTTGTACGTTGCTCTGTGACAATCTCCAAAGAGTTGGGGGGTAATTCCAATAATGGAACAAGGCTTTTTGATTGACTTAATTTAGTGTTTTGCTATCTTCTGTAATGTAATCAGCCGTAATACTGCCACTCCAGCAAATACTAAAATGCTCTGATAATAAACACTGACATTAAAAGATCTTTGTTTCCTTAGGAAGAAAAGTCTAGACTGGGCTAGCTGTTTTTTCCCATCCTATTAGGTCTAACTAGCACACAATTAGACGGCTAGAATTACCTGGAAATTAGGTAAATTGCGACTGGGGATAAAAACCACAAAAATTCAATTTTAGTTCAGATAGAGAACAGCAAGTTTAAGGGTGTGATTTGTCCCAAAACATGACCTGTGACGTCATGCGACTTTTGTATTTCAATGTTGGGTTGGACTGGTTTGGAATTTCACGTTTTGGGACACCATGTTTTTTCTTAGGTTACGTCGCGGACGTGACGCGTCCATATATGGAGACCATTTGAAACCAGATTTTGTGGAAACTGTAAAATCTAGGTGTGAAGGCTGCATAGCGGCCTGAACATAATGGTATAAAAAAAAAATCACAAATGTCTGCTCCCCTTTCAGGTTTCACCCCTCTGATCCTGGCTGCCACCGCCGGCCATGTAGGGGTGGTGGAGGTCCTCCTGGACAAAGGGGGTGACATCGAGGCCCAGTCGGAGAGAACCAAAGACACCCCACTCTCTCTGGCCTGTTCTGGGGGAAGGCAGGAGGTAAATCCACTTTTAAAAACTCTTTGAGTTCACCGATTTCAACCAGGCGTCTCCTGTTTTTGGGCATGAAATTATAGGCAAAAGCCTAGCCATACATAGCCTGGAATCCAGACAGATTCGCTCTGTTCAGCTGCCTTTTATTTTTTTCACTTCGCTTCTCAGTCTGGGAAGCTTCCTATGTGAAAGGGGCGGTCTCGGGCACTTAGGCGCAGAGGATTCTGATTGGTCTGTGGGCGGGCTTATTGTGATTTGTCCAATCAGCAATGACGTTTAGGTGACGTTCGGAGTTCTTGAGACGGCCAGACTGACAAGCGAAGTAAAAAAAAAAGTGCTGAACGGAGCTAATCAGTCTGGATTCCAGCCTAAGCCATCCAGTCTGTGTCGAAGTGTTGTATGTCTAGTAAAATCGGCAGCGCACTCAGAAATTCTTGCTAATGAAGTACAGCATATGTTGTGCCAAAGCATAATATAGTATTACTGTTGCTATAAAGTGCTGAATATACTGGTATTGGAACACGGAGCGTTGTGTCTTGTGTGCGGTCAGGTGGTGGAGTTGCTGTTGCTGCGGGGAGCCAATAAGGAACACCGCAACGTCTCCGACTACACGCCTCTGAGCCTGGCGGCCTCCGGAGGCTACGTCAACATCATCAAGATCCTCCTCAACGCCGGGGCTGAGATCAACTCCAGGTGAGCAGCAACTGTTTAGTTTGCTAAAAGAACTCCTGCAAGAAGTGTTGTATTAATAGAGGATCTGTATTTGTACTCGCATTTGAAGAAGCATGCCATTTTTCTTCTTCTTTGCAAGATACACATTGAACATTGACACCTATCCATTTTTTACTGCTTAGCTCCCACAGGGCGAGCTGTATAGAACAGTGGTTTTCAAAGTGGGGTTCTTGAGGGGGTTCCAGGGGGGCCCTCAGCTAAATCATTGATAGTTAAGAACCAAATAGACCCTACAGGTCTGTAGGAATGGAACCAAATTAACCCTTATGAGTCCATTTGGTTCCATTTGTACATTGTCAGAATTATGGGGGTCAGCGGCCTAATGCATACCAAACTGGCCGTCTTTGAAATTAAGTTTGAGAACCACTGGTATGTGACAAATGTTAACATTTGCCTCTCAAACCATAATACATTACTTTTGTCAAACTGAACGGATCATGACACATCATGCTGTCATGACGGGGCGTAAAGCTACACCCAACCTGATCCAGATAATCCTCTTCTACCCTCCTTGGCGTTCTCTGTGCATAGTAAAGGATCAAAGAGATGATTTCTTTGATCATTTAACTCATTTAAAATTTCTTCTATATGTGTGTGTGTGTGTGTGTGTGTGTGTGTGTAGGACTGGCAGTAAGCTGGGCATCTCTCCTCTGATGCTGGCGGCCATGAACGGCCACGTCCCGGCGGTCAAGCTGTTGCTGGACATGGGCTCTGACATCAACGCTCAGATCGAGACCAACCGCAACACGGCTCTCACCTTGGCCTGCTTCCAAGGGCGCGCCGAGGTCGTGAGTCTGCTGCTGGACCGCAAGGCCAACGTAGAGCACCGCGCTAAGGTGAGACAGTCTGCTGGTCTCGCTAATTACGGGATGTAGCTCGCAATGTGTCGCATCGTGACCTACTGTGAGTTTGCAGATCTGAGCTATTTATACTGTTTTTTGCATGACACCGACTTAATGGTTAATCACTACAAGACCTCTCCCAATTTTCCGGCGCCGTTATCTGAAGACTCACCTTTTCAGACTCCATCTTAGCCCGGAGCACTTGACCTAGTTTTTAGGCTTGTTTTTTTCTTCTTTGACCACAAGGTTAATATGTAATTTTGGTAGCAGTTCACACAAACAGCTCAGACGCGTTGCAAAACAAAGGACACAAATATATGTGTGTGTGTATGTATGTATATATATATGTGTGTGTGTGTGTGTATATATATGTGTGTGCGTGTGTGTGTGTGTGTGTATATATATATATTTGATTTATTTGTTATGTGCTTATCAAGTCGCTCTGGATAAGAGCTTCTGCTTAAATGCCTAAATTGGAGTTGGTGAGAAACAATCCGCGGTCTTCCTGCTGTTTATTTAACTGGCATTGTGTGGTTTTGATCATTGGATGGTTCTCCTTTCCTCTCCATCAGACGGGTCTCACCCCTCTCATGGAGGCGGCGTCGGGGGGCTACGCAGAGGTGGGCCGGGTGCTGCTGGACAAAGGGGCCGACGTCAACGCTCCCCCTGTCCCCTCGTCTCGAGACACCGCGCTCACCATCGCCGCCGATAAAGGTCACTACAAGTTCTGCGAGTTGCTCATCAACAGGTGAGTGCTTCATGCTGCTGCAAACAAGCACGTTATCTTACTTTGTCTAGAATCACGGGTAGAAAGTAACTAAGTACACTTACTCACGTTTTTTTATACTTTAAACTTCTGCTCCACTACATCTCAGAGGCAAATAATTGTATATTTTATTCCATTAGTTATTTGACAGCTTTAGGTACTTAGCAGATTTAGATTATTAATACGAAACATGCATTAACCACTTAAGTCCTATTTTATACTTCGAATTACTTTGGTACTGGAAGTATATTTAGCTGCTAACAATGTTGTGCTTCTACTCAAGTAAGAATTTGAATACAGGACTTCTACTTGTAACAGAGTATTTTCATATTGTGGTATTGCTACCTAAAGCTGTATTACAGTATGTACTTTTGTGAATAACATTTTATTTTGTCCAATCTGTATGGTAGAGTTATGTTAACACAATATAACTCATACAATTGGGGTGGTTGTATTTGGTCTCCCTGCTCTTCTATTGAGACATTTAGATTCTGTGTCTAGGTTAGACAAGACCTTTGACACAATCCTTGTTTATGGTTTGACATGAATTTTGACCTTCAGGTCAAATTTCATGCTCCCCCGAGCAAGCAAGCAAGCATTGGCTCAGTGGTAAAAAGAAATGGCAGCACTTGCGCAGGAGACCCGGGTTCAAATCCAGGGTAGAACAGGAAAGTCATATTGTGCAGCTTTAAGTAAAACAAATAGTACTTCTTCCACCACTGCCTACTGTGCCTAGAATGGAGTTCTCCTCTTGTCGGTTCATCCCACTATAGCCTGATTTATACTTGGTTGCACACCGCTGTCGCCCATCACTGAGACGAATTGTGAGCTTGTAGATCGACTCAGGCTTCTCTCTCCTCGCATAAAGGCCCTCTGGCATACAGTCATACATGTTTTGTTTTGTGGGCTTCCTTGACATCTTACCCATGATAACCACCTCCTCTCCTTCCAGGGGTGCTCACATCGACGTGCGTAACAAGAAAGGGAACACGCCTCTCTGGCTGGCAGCCAACGGCGGCCATTTTGATGTGGTCCAGCTCCTGGTGCACGACAGTGCGGACGTGGATGCAGCCGATAACCGCAAGATCACCCCGCTCATGGCTGCCTTTCGCAAGGTTCGCTCTCAACACAAAAACACATTTGATGTGGTGTAGGGCTATAACTCTCCATAATGTCCTTACTGAATATTCTATTGATTACTTTTTTTGATTAATCTGATGAAAACAGCTGGATGAAATTAACAGAAATGTCATATTTCCATCATTGCTTCCACGTCATTGTCCAATCTCTTAAGCGCTTAAAACCGACTCCCAAGGAATTTTGGGAAAAAAGGTTTTATTTATTTTCAAAAAATAAAAATAAAAATAGCAGATCTACACACTACTTATAGAAAAGAAAAATTGCTATCAAGCTATTTGTCATGTCTCCCCTGTGCAATTTTAGTTTACATAGCCTAAAAGACAAATAGAAATGTAATTTTTATTTATTATGTTCCAATTTTCAATGCCAAATCAAATCATTAGTTGCACATTTATCGTCAATTAACTTGTCATGATCGTGACAGCTCTAATGCCATGCTGACTACTTGCCTTGTCCTTAGGGGGTCAGACTAATTAGTGGAAAACGAGCGCTGCCGTCCCAACATATGACTCCAACATGTGATTCTTCATCCTGTCCAGTGGGATAAAGTGTTATTGGTGGAACATGGTTCTGGTGTCTAATCAATTTGACTTTGAACGTTTCCAGGGTCACGTGAAGGTGGTGCAGTACTTAGTGAAGGAGGTCAACCAGTTTCCTTCAGATATCGAGTGCATGAGATACATCGCCACCATCGCTGACAAGGTAGGATGGAGGGGACACCTTTATATGTATTAACACACCACACAGGAATAGAATATTTTGTCTCTGTCGGGGTGGAAACCTCGGATGTCCAAAACTGTTACTTTTCAGGATTCAAATTCCAAAACGGCAAAGGTAGCAGATCTACAAGCTCGAAACGTGCAGCTTCGCACCACGTTTCTAGCTTGCGGATCTGCTAATTTTGATACTTTTGTGTGACGCTGTAGTATGATCAAGTAGGGCATGGAGATAAGAGAGGTTCTTCCTGACTGCAACTATTTGTTCTGATTAAATGAACATGTAATGAGCCACTGACTAGGCCTTTAAAAACCATACAGGGCCTTTGAATGATGGCAGGCTTCCTACCAAAGTAACTGGTAGTGTCTGTAAATGTATTGTATGTACATTCATTAGCAATTGCCCTCCCCAGGAATGGAACATTAGCATTGCACTTGTACCAATATATCTGTTCAATGTAGGAATTGGACCTTTTTATTGAATACAATCGGGACATTGCTAATAAGTTTTAATTCAGAAATGGTAGTGACCGATAATTATATAAAAATATTTCCATTAATATATATTGCATTGCTTACATAATTCTGATTCATTGTTGGTTATGTGAAATAATGTTAATAAAAGCTGTTGCTTAAGACTATATGTTTATGCACATTGCCAATGCACATTGGCTGATTTAATTTACCAGTGGTAGTGACGGATGAATACATATAAATATATCTATCAACATATATTGCATTGCTAATGATAATCTGTTTGAAAGATCCACTTTTATCTGTTCATTGTTCATTATGTGAAAGAATGTTGCAATTGAAGCAGTTCCTTTTATTCTGTATATTGCTAAATGTAATGAAGGCAGAATAACCCTAACCCTAGACTTGTTTTGCCAGGGCTCTAATGGGTCATTAAATAACAAAATATCAGTATCAGCCAATGAGAGTATTTGAGAAATCGTCTTATTGGTATCGGCCCACAATCGGTGCATCACTATTAACCTCTTGTTCGCTGCTTTGCCAGGAGCTGTTGAAGAAGTGCCACCAGTGCATGGAGACCATCGTCAAAGCCAAAGACCAGCAGGCAGCGGAGGCCAACAAGAACGCTAGCATCCTGCTCAAGGAGCTGGACCTGGAGAAGGTAAAACAATGGAGACCTGGACTAGCTTTTAGGGCTGCACCTGTCCATTATTTTCTCAGTATTTAGCATTCTACCGATTTTTGCTTTTTTCATTAATTGAATAATCGCGAAGCGCATGTTTAAAAAAATATATAATACACACACACACACACACACACACACACACACACACCCCCAAACACACACACACACACACACACACACACACACACACACTGACACTCTGTATATCAATTAATCCCTATTTTATACTGCATTGCATAACGCAGTGTCTCGCAAAAAACGCTGTGAAAACAGCCGATCTATAAGCTCACAACACGTCACATTGTGAGCTTGTAGATCTGCTATTTATTTCTGCTCACCCTGACCGCGTGTTGAATGTGTTTTCGGCATAACAGTCAAGAGAGGAGAGCAAGAAGCAGGCCCTGGCCGCCAAGCGGGAGAAGCGCAAGGAGAAACGCAAGAAGAAGAAGGAGGAGCAGAAGAGGAAGCAGGAGGAGGAGGAGGAGCAGAAGACGAAGGACGAGTACGCTGAGATGCAGGAGCTGAAGGAGGACTCTGCTGAAGGTAAAGAATGGATCGAAAGCCTCTCTCCCAACCTGCTGGTTTGGGCTTTTCTAAGACTTGACGGCTGATTTATACACATGACGTCGTTTGCTTAGTCTTGCGTAGCCAGAGATCTCCGCCTACCGATACGTCTGGTGGCAATGCTTTGAAAACGAGTCATATCACTATCCCAATATGAAGGATCCGCCCTAAAGTCTTTGAATTGGTTCTGCAATGCAGTCATTTCTTCTTACATTTCTGAATTGTTCCCACCCAGTTTTAGCCTCAACATTGAATCTGAATTTAACCAGACGTATCCATAGGTGGAGATCTCTGCTGGACTGGCTAAGCGAGACTAACAAAAATTGCATATTTTCTGTAGGAAATACGCCCGTTTCATCAACTGAAGCTTAACGAGTTAACAGCACTTTTTGTTGCATTAAACAATTTGACACCTCTCTCTCCCACACACAGAAGCAGATGTTCCCATCGAGCCTCCCAGTGCCACCACCACCACCACCATCGGTATATCTGCCACCTCCACCACTTTCACCACCGCTTTCGGGAAGAAGCGAGCCAGTGTAGCCGCCGCGCCCAGCGCCAACCGCAAGAGCAAGAAGAACAAGACCAAGGACTCCTCGCCCAACGAACCAATCATATTACAAGACCCGCAGGTAACTGCCATGTTTTTTTTTTTACAGTGAAAACTGTTTTTTACAGTTTTTTTTTGGGTGAAATTATGGCAGATGACAGCCTTTTGTAGACGCTTTCCAGCTGACAACGATATAGGGTGCAACAGTTAATCGAACTAGTCAATATAATCAATATATCTCTGCTGTCCGGCAGGAACCAGCTAACCCCAAAATTTTCATTTTTCAGGAAATGAAAAAAAAAATTTAGTTAGGAGGTTTTGTTCGTCATTGATAAGAACAGCTGAATGGACCTCCAATCTCACAATGAGGTTGGAGGTCAAAAGGGGGTGGAGCCTGGAGTCAGCAAAACCAGCTCACTCCACCCCCCCTTTGATGGAGTTAGCTGGTTTAGCAGAAAGTTTGAGGCGTTAGCTGGTTTTGTCAGAAGCACCTTTTAATACTTTTCATTGGTTCAATATTTGTTTTACCAACACACAGACGTAAAGGGTGTTCAATAGCACTGATTTATGGAAAAAAAAGCAAAAGCGGAAAAATTGAGTTAGCTGGTTCCTGCCGGACAGCAACGATATACAAAATTATCAATAATCGATCAAATCGATTGCATGATTATGCAATTTTGGCCGATATCCGATTAAATGCATGGTCAAATTGGTCGATACGAGATATATATTTATATTAAGGTCATTGGTAAAATGTGTTTATTTTTTTGCTGGTGAAAGTTACATGGTGTGTGATATACAATCTAAGCTTGCCATAAACACACTGTCTTCCATTCTGTATCAGTGGTCTGGGGAGAAGTTAAACTTGACTTGTGTTTCTGTCCACTCCTAACCCGCCAGGTGGCGCTAGCGCAGCACAAGGCTGATAAGAACAAGATCCACGGAGAGCCGCGGGGCGGGGGCGGGGGGGTGACGGGAGGCACCAGTGACTCGGACCCCCTGGACAGCACCGACTGCGCCAGCGAGAGCAGCAGCAGTGGGGGCAAGAGCCAGGAGCTCAACTACCTCCCTGATCTCCCCTCGTCCTCCTCCTCGTCCTCCTCATCTTCCTCTTCCTCCTCTTCCTCGGCCCCGTCGGGAATGGCCCCCCACTCTCAGACGCTCCCGCCCGGCCCGGAGAAGAGGCACTGCCCCTCCACCATCGCTCCGCCGTACAACGACAGCAAGGTGGACAAGGTCACAGTCTCCATCTCCAAACCTACGCAAAAGTGAGTCGGTTGATGCCGCAGCGTTTAGTGATGCGTCAGGGCTGCGATTTTAGATTATTTTCTTTGAGATTATTCTGTCGATAATTTTTTATATATCAACGATTAGGCTAGTGGATCAGATGTTTGGCTTTAGTGGCCCTTCCTGTGCAGGAGACCTGGGTTTGATTCCTGGGCGTGACATTGGTGCTGTGAAATGGATTAGGAAAGACGCATGCATAAAGGTGACCTACTGTAGTGCGTCCCTAACGAAGGACACGCATGTCTCAACTCCTCGTTTATTTCAAAAGCAGACGTGTAGGACGTTCATCGTAATAAATCCCTAGAGCTTCGTGAAAGGAACTGTGTGAGCATGACTCAAGGAAGTGCGAGCGCCTGTAAGAGGAACACTCAGCCGAGAAACTGATTATATGAGAACGTATTTTCCAAATGTTTTATGAGCATGAGTCGAGATGAATGATACCAGACTTTTGGCTGGATAGCCTTCATCAGTGCTGATGAATATGGACTTTGATGTATATGGATTTTTATTTCTGAGCGCTACCCTCCATGTTTAGATTTATTAAATGCAGGAGACGACATTCTAGCCTTGTGAAAATGTACTCGGCCAATACCCCAACAGCAACCTAAAGGGGACACATCCTTTATCCATTCATTATTTGAACTCTACCTTGTCTTCTCGCTTCCCTCAGAGCTCCCGATACGAGCGAGTCGACCCTCAGCTCTCTGCCGTCTCCATTCAAGACCATGTCTCTGCCCGTCACCTCCCCCAACAGCAAGCTCAGCCTCACCAGCCCCAAGCGAGGCCAGAAGAGAGAGGAGGGCTGGAAAGAGGTCGTCAGAAGGTCAGTAAGCAAACTCATTAGCTCGCTTTTGTCATTGATCCTAATAACCCCTCGTACGTACAGCACCTGGCTCTCATTTGCAAGAGCAAATAAGGGCAACACGCCATTGTCCTGACTTGGAAATCCTTCGTCTTTTATCATACCTTGAGGACGCATGGATTAAAGTTCTCAGTTGCCATGACTGATTTCAGTCATTTGAATTCCATACAAGCCAGCATGTCTTCTATGGAAGCATTTCGCGCAGCAAAAATAGCCGATCTACAAGCTCTCCGCATTGAGAAGGGCTATTTCCGGTTATTATTTCAAGATAAGAGCATTTGAAGTGGTCAAAGCAATATGGATATTTCATATAAAAAGGTTAAAGCCTCAATCTGGGATTTCTTCACCTGGTTGACAGTATGAAGAACAGTAGGAGCAATATTACTAAAGCATCATCATTTTACATATTGTGTTAATTGTTTAGGAATCCATGCTAGTGTGGGGGGGGCTCCTTTCATAATGGTTCACAAATCGCACATTAGGACTTGACCGTACAAAATTTTCAGTCGTGAGATTTGATTTTGCTTTAATCCATGTGGACGCACACAGAGCTCTGTTATCAGAAAATCGGCACAGACACGATCAAATACCGACCCATTCAAACCACTAGCTGTCACAGAACTTACTCCAGGTAAATGAGGCAAAATCTGAGATTATTTTATTCCACCCACTCCTTCCAGTCAGAACTTGGTACCTTGTCCCTCAATGTAAATTTTTAAGATCTTACTGATTACTTTGCATAAAGCCCTGCATTGACAAGGTCCCAGTCACATTTCGGATATGCTGGTCCCTTTATAAGCCTGTGCGCGGCCTTAGATCCTCAGGTAGGGCCCTCCTGGTTGCTCCTGAAACTCGCCTCCTTACCTGGGGTGGTCAGGCTTTTGCGGCCCGGGGCGCCTAGGCTTCGGAACGCCCTACCTGAGGATGTAAGGCTAGCAAAATCAGTGCCTTCTGGAAACATACTTCTAAGTCAAGTGTCTATTATTGTTGTAATGTATTCAGATTTTACTTTGCTGTTTGCCGCTTTGTTTTTATTACCTTGTTCTGTAAAGCACTTTGTAACCTTGTTTGGAAACGCGCTATACAAATAAATTAATTCTCTGTTCACTGGTTTTCTGTGTCAGATCTAAGAAACTGTCTGTCCCCGCCTCGGTGGTGTCTCGGATCATGGGCCGAGGAGGCTGCAACATCACAGCCATCCAGGACGTGACTGGCGCTCACATCGATGTGGACAAACAGAAAGACAAGAACGGGGAGAGGATGATCACCATAAGGTAGGACGGGAGCCCTCTGGTGGACAGTAAAGGCAACTGCTGATAAGGCACGCTCTCCTCCTGGTTATTTTCAGCCACCATGAATAGCATCCATCATTCTGTGTCTATAATTACCAAATGTGACAATCTAAAAAAGTAGAACAGCCAATAGTATCCTGTGTCTAGCCTTCCCCAGTTGTTTAAAACAGAAGAAAGACAGTTTCACGGCGTGGCTCTGCAGGAGTGTAGCCGTCTATATGAGGGTCTGTGTGTCTGCGTGTCCGGAGACAATCTCGCAAACCGCTAGACCGATCAGTGCCAAATGTCTTGTGCACACTGCTAGTAGGCCACAGAAGTACCTCCACTTTTTCACATGTTTTATCATTTTTTAAATATTTATCTTCAATTTCATAATGCAAGTCAAAGGGGCTCTGATCAATATACATCACAGATATGTCATGGATGACTCGTACTCATACCACCGGTCCCATGTGGATCATGGGGGTCCACATGATTTTTTTTCTGAGAAAAGGTTCTGAGACCGCCCATCAGAAGTTCTGAATGTCTTACATTTGTAGTTAAATCATCTCCCTTTACGAAGTCTTCGGAAGGAGCATATATTGGCCTTAAGACCGGATAGTGCGTCAACCACATATTCGATATACCCTGGTTCGGTTACGACTGGAGACCTGTGTTGCATGTCCTTCTCTTTACTTTGGACCACTAACGTGTGTTCAGTCTCCTAATTAGTGTGTGTGTGTGTGTGTGGTGGTGTTTCAGAGGTGGCACGGAGTCCACGAGGCACGCGGTCCAACTCATCAACGCTCTGATCCAAGACCCGGCCAAGGAGCTGGAAGACCTGATCCCCCGCAACCACATCAGAGCCCCGGGCTCAAAGACCTCCTCCACCCCCTTCCCCACCTCCGCGGGCTCCACCAGCGGCTCCGTCGGCCCCAAGGCGCTCTCCTCTCTCGTCACCTCCACGGGGGTCTCCTTCCAATCCTCCTCATCGTCATCTTCGTCGTCCTCTCAGCCCGGGGGTAAGATGGGCAAGGGGCTGTCGTCCGGTGTGAGGCAGCCCTTCCCTGTGTCCCTGCCCCTGGCCTACGCTCACCCCCAGCTGGCTCTGCTGGCTGCTCAGACCATGCATCAGATCCGACACCCTCGTCTGCCCATGGCCCAGTTCGGTGGCACCTTCTCGCCCGCCGCCAGCACCTGGGGACCGTTCCCCGTGCGGCCCGTAAGTCCCGGCAGCGCCAACAGCTCCCCCAAGCACAACGGCGGGAGTGGCAGCGGCGCCGGCGGCAGTGCGGGCCAGCAGGCCCGTTCCAACTCGTCCACCCACAGCGAGCACAGCGTTACTGCCGGCTCCGCGGGTTCCCCGGTCATCACCAGCGCCCCCAACGCACACACATCCACCGCGGCTGCGGCCTCGCCACACACACCCCCCAACCCCCCCGCCCCTTACAGCTCACAGCCCAGCGTGCCCACGCCCTCTTCCGTCAGAAAACAGCTCTTCGCGCCAGACCCCAAGCCGGCCGGACTCAACCCCGTGTCCACCACCTCCGCCATGGCTCCTAGCGGCAGCAGCGCGGTGCGAGGCGCAGGCTCTCCCGGCCACCACAGCACGGCTACGACCGCCCCCGTCGCCCCACAGCCCCCTGTCGGACCTGTGACGCAGCAGCCCCCCATCCAGCCGCCCCTCAAGACGGAGGCCGCCGGCGCTCCTGGAAAAGAGAAGCCCTCCCTGCCCCTGGAGAGCCAGCCCGTCTCCGCCAGTGACAGTGTCAGTTCTGTGGGTTTCCCCGCCCCCACCATGGCGCTGCCCCCCAAGCCGGAGCCCCGGCAGCAGTTGCCTCCCCCTCCCACCTCTGCTGCGCCCTCCTCTGACGCCCCGCCTCCCCTCCTCGCCCCACAGGTCAGCTCCCACATCTCGTCGGCCCCCGCGGTGCCGGTCCTCTCGCACGCCGTCACGCACCCCAACAATACCGTACCCCACTTCTCGGCACCGGCTCCTAGAGTCTCCCATCGAATGCAGCCTCAGGGTGCCTACTACTCCCTTGCTGAGCAGCAGCAGTCTGTGTTTGTGCCCCTCAACGCTCAACAAGAACCGCCTAAACAGACCCAGAGCCAGGCTAACCAGCCCTCGAATCTGCCCCCGCAGCAGCAGCAGGGCCCCCATCAGGTGTCCTCTAACATGGGCATGATGAACGGTTCCCAGATGCAGCACGTCCCCAGTGCGGCCAAGCCTCAGCAAATTCCCCCCAACTTTGGACCTGCAGGCCTCTTCAACTTCAGCAGTATCTTTGACAACAACAGTCAGGTGAGTGGAAGTTCATCTCTGTGCTGAAAATATACAATCTGGTCTCAGCTACGGCTACATCTATTGGTCCGTTTCTTGCAGATTATTCTATCGATTCATTTTTCGATGAATTGAATAATCAAGAAGCATAGATTTTTCTATATCAACAAATTGAACAAAATTCGAATTGATCTTTTATAATTGACTAAATTGTTTAGTGTGATTAGCCATTTAAGAGAAATAAAAATTAACAGAAATAGCTGATCTACAAGCTTATTGATCTATTTTTCCAATATAAAAATCCCCTCCCTAAAACCCATTTAAATATTTTAATGAAAATGTAATAGAAAATGTATTAAGTTAACCCCTGTGCATAAAATACAGAATATGGCCTCCAAAAGTCAACAAAGTTGCAGCTTGTTGATTTCCTTGTTTGATGTATTTTTGTCTCTTGCAGGTTGGTAACAACCAGGTTTGGGGTGCGTGTCACCTGCCTACCCGCTCGCCACCCGAGCAGTCCTACTCGGCCCCGCCAGCCTACATGGGCATGGGTCAGATGGACAGCATGATGCCCCCGCCTCCACCCGACAGCTCCAAGGCCCCAGGTTATCGCTCAGCCTCCCAGAGGATGGTGAACAGCCCCATCGGTACGAAAAGATTTTCTTTTTATTTCACAGTTAGGACAACTCAGACTTTTATTTTAACTTCATCTCTCTGTATCTGTTGGTGGTAAAGTGAGATTCCTGAGTCCTATCCACTATCTGAAAAACTCCACAACAAGCGCAAAATGGACTTTGAAATAGATTGTCAAAGTGCACTACAAAGTAAACATTTACCAAGCACTAAGGGATGGAGGATTTCCTACCTTATCCACAATGCATTGTGCGTCTGAATAGCAGACAGGCAGCTGCCGTGTTCACTCACTGTTGTCTCGTAGTTAGCGCTGTAGTTCAGATCAAATAAAAGTCCCTTGTTCCTTCAACTATTAAAATGTAGAATTATAAAGTATGGTCGTCATTTGACCATTCTGTAGTGTTCTCTATTTGATTCAATAAAAGCCCTAGAGGATTGGATTTACTGGGGCAAATCTGGTAATATATTTCCATTGCAGCGCAACATAAATTTGTGATTAATGATACTGTTTTTCAGCTAACTGCCATATTCTCTGTCGATTTCATTACCATCCCTTTAATACCAGTAATTACAAATTAAAATTCATTTCAGGCATTTAGAGCTTATAAATAGTAGAGTTGAAACAGACCTCAACAATTTTGAGGTGTAAAAAGGTAATAGATTTATTTTGTACAGAGGCAGTGAGTTGTAGTTTTCACATTCAAACGACACATTTGCCCCATATTTAATTCATAACTCTCATTTACACCAACAGATAACAGACACGTTGGGGAAAAAATAAATGCTGGAATTGTCCTGTAATGTTCACAGCAGTCGCGATGATCTGCTATTTTTGCTCCCCAAATTCTTTTGGGACAATTTCTCTATAATTAAATTCCCAAAACATGGACGCCAGGTTGAAAGTTGTTAAAAGGTAATGTGTTGTTTTGAGCTCCACTGTCCTTTTCCATGCGTTCTGTGATGTGATGAAGTGCATGTTCTTGTCCCTGTGTGCAGCTCTGACCAGCTATGCCACCAGCATCTCTGGCAGCCCTGTGTATCTGCACGGCCATGGAACCCCCTCATTCAGCAGACAGCACTTCTCCCCTCATCCCTGGAGCGCCTCCTCCTCAGGTATTGCTCACAACACAGCCCGGTTCAATCTGAATGCTCACATCACAGCCCAGTTCAATCTGAATGTTCACAACACAGCCCAGTTCAATCTGAATGCTCACATCACAGCCCAGTTCAATCTGAATGATCACATCACAGCCCAGTTCAATCTGAATGATCACAGCCCAGTTCAATCTGAATGATCACATCACAGCCCAGTTCAATCTGAATGATCACAGCCCAGTTCAATCTGAATGTTCACAACACAGTTCAATCTGAATGCTCACAACACAGCCCAACTTTCTGAATGAACACAGCCCAGTTAAGGGACATTTCTGATTGAGGAGATCATATATATAAATACCATTGTTTTACACCAGTGATGTGAAATGATGTTTGATATCAGTGAGTGTACACATGTCTCTGAGAAATACACAGAAGATTATAGGGCATAGTGTTATATTATAGATATAGTATATAGTGTGTAGATATTAGATATTATCTGATGTCCTCATTTCAGAATAATGGGATTTAGGTTTCCCTCTACAGTCTAAAGTCTTTTGGATGTTTGGATTGCTCAATGACTTATGTCATTGATGAGCAACCCCATAAATGAATTCTCACATTTGGTAGTTTTATTTTGTTCAAGGTTCTCTCAGATTTTGATTGTTTTCCTGAACACTTTACTGAACTGTTCTTCCCCAACCAGGAGAGTCTCCGGTGCCCCCTCCCTCCTCCACCGTGTCCTCCTCGGCCGTGGCCCCTCCCCCTCAGCAGCCCAAGCAGGGCAACTCGTCTCAGCAGGACCGCAAGGTCCCGCCTCCCATCGGCACGGAGCGGCTCGCCCGGATCCGACAGACGGGTTCGGTCAACCCGCCTCTCCTCACCACCAGCTACACGGCGCCGGTCGGCCAGGGAGGCATCTGGTCCTTCGGCGTCGGCAGTGCTTCCGGTGAGAGCGGTGATGTTGGAAGAGAATTGTTATGGGATGCTGGAGTGTTGAGATCACGATAAAGGGGGCGGGGGGGAACCTTGTTTATAGGGATGGGCACTTAACCGGAAATATATTGTAACTGATATTTAGAACCAATACCTGAAGGTAATCTTACTTATTTTAATTTAGGTTACATTTTTTAACAATGGCATGTTCCTCCACATGCTATGCATACAATAATTTCACCCACTTTTTTTTTTACACCTCTTTTAAATCCATTCTGAAAACACACCTGTATAAAGCTGCTTTTAACCCCCAGGCCTCTTAGTTTTAATGTATTTCTTGTTTTCCATTAAGGTGGCTCTCCACCAAACCGACTACTTCAGACTACTACACACTGGCAGTCGGGTCCGACGTCGGATGATGTCCGATTTTCAGGTGCCCAAAAGTTCTGGTCACCACACCGCACAAACTATTGCAAACGGTCTGCTGATGGCACCCTGTTGTGCGCATGCGTCAGCGGAAATCAGATGAAATAACTCTCCACACCAGGAGCCTGCAGACACACAGTCTTGCCTCAGAGAGCTTGGACCAAAACAAAAACACTGAGTATTTTTTCACTAGTCGTAGTACTGCTTTATTTGTATAGGAATTGAGAGTTGAGAATATGGTATCTAGTTGAAATGTGCGACGGGCAATGTCTCTGGCTTATCTAGGCTTGCTCCTGCACCAGAAGCAGACGAGAAGTATACTTCTCTACGGAGCCTTTACCCCCCTCTCCACCACCCTGCTACTAGTGCTACCGACGGGCAGTAGCTGTCGGTAGCCGACTGAGCAAGTTTGGTCGGCTTTCGACACTTCCCTACAACTTGCGACCCGACACGACAGCATGCACACCGCCCAACTGATTTTCAGCCACAGACGCTTTCAAGCACTTAGCGCCGCTGATGTCGGTGCGGTGGAGAGCTACCTTTATTGTTATTGCATTGGTTTTTATCTTTGTGTTGAAAGGTGCTATAAAATAAAGCTTATTATAAATTTGGGAGAAAAAGGGGAAAATGATAAAAAGAATTGAAAGAACAAAACAATTGACAACAAACAAGGTGTTTATGTGTGTGGTTTTGCCACCATGCGAATACTCACCCTCTTCCTTTGTTTGCTGTGACAGAGGCCATGTCTGGCTGGTCGCAGCCGCTGATGAGCAGTCACATGATGCACCCTCAGCTGCAGGCGGAGCAGTCAGCCTTCTCGCAGCACCAGCCCATGGAGCAGGACGACACGGGCATCGCTAACCCCGCCAACAACTACCACCAGCCCCAGCATCTACCCAACAGCTACATGGACTTCCCCAAGGTGGGTTTGTACACACACACACACGGATTAAACTTAAGTCACCACGACCGATTTCAGTCATTTGGGATTCCATGGAAGTATGAAAGTATGCCATGCAAAAGAAATGGGCTATATACAAGCTTACAACATGTCGTGCTGCGACGTGTTGTAAGCTTGCAGATAGCCTATTTTCGGTTATTCATTATCTTAAGATTAAAGGGTAATCAAAGTGGTCAAACTAGCAACAGAATGCGTGTTCAGTTCAATCTTCCAGAAAATCCTAATCTCAGATATTTCATGAAAGCAAAGGTAACCCTCTGGCATTTTGTTTTAAAATACAAAATGACTATCCTTTCTTGGTCCTTACCGTTAAGCTCCATGTGTGTTTTGCAGGGGATGCCTATGTCGATGTATGGAGGAACCATGCTGCCCCCTCATCCTCCCATGGCAGAGGGCCCAGGAGGACCGATGTACAACGGCCTGCACACTGGCGACCCAGCATGGAGCCCCATTATCAAAGTGGTCCCAAATAACGCAGACAACTCTGACCCACAGCAGGTAACCTGATCCAGTCCGTCACATCACATTGGTTCACTGTTCACAGGTAGAAAGCTTGTGTTGGTGTTTAAAGGGTATTAAGATAATAAATTTTTTTTTATTAAATGATTAGTAAAAGAGAATAATGCATCCACAGAGCTTTTAAAAAGGGGTGGAATAAAAGTATTGCTTCCCTCCCCCCCACAAAAAAAGGTATTATGATTGTGAAATAATCACTTAATTAATTTGGGTGGTTTTGCAAAACACCAGAATTATTTTGTTTGTGAAATAATATTTTTTTTATAACTTTGTTGGTTCGACAAAACTCCAGAAATATTATTTTCTTTATCTCTGTAAGCCGTAAGCTGGCATCCGCCATTATCCATGTGTTTTTGTTGGGTACGGTATTTGTTTCCTCTAAAGTTATTTTTGGTTGCCATCACGTTACTATATTGCAAACCAACATGATTGCATCACCTCTGATGCAAAAGTGTGACATCTAGTGACTGAATGTTGTGTCTTGCACTTTTAACCACTTGAACCTCAGCATCCCTTTTCTGGGGGGAACGTGCAAATAGACATTTTTGGCAAAGAGATTTGGTGTGGTGAGTGAAAAAAGAGCATGCCAAGTACAGCTGCAACTCGGATCTGTTTTAGTATAGAGGGTTTAAGTGGTTAATAGTGGAAGGGTGGAAGCCTCATCTTTCTCCTCTCTCGCCCTTGCCAGGTGTGGCCCGGTACCTGGGCCCCTCACGTGGGCAACGTGCACCTGAACCACGTCAACTAGACGGCGTCAACAGCAATCAAAACGCACACAGCATGATGACCCAACAGCGCAAAACCTGAAGTACCAACCGACGAACCGAGACGAAGTTTTAAAGAGTTTAAAAAATGAAAAAATAAAATTTGCAACATGTTAACTTTAGTAGAGACCAGAGAGTGCAGAGCAAGCGGTTGAAGAATTGGAAAAAATTCTCTTGACACCATTCTTTGATGTGCCTATGTCAGATAAGAAACAAGAAATTCGGCGAGGGCTATTATCAAAAGTCCTGATGATGTCTGCAAACACATGCGTGATTACCTGTTCAACAGGAAACATTCTCTGCGTAGTTTAGCCATTTCTTTTCTTTTTTTTCTTTTTTTTTTGAGACTTAAACCCACATACACCGTTCTTGGGCTGCGGGGGGCGCTCAACGTGACGTAGCTATTTAAACTCGGCCCAGAACTAGTTGATGATTACCTAAAGAGAGAGAAATCAAACCTTTTAGAGTGGTAAATACATGTATAATTGTTTACATACTAAAAAGGGTTAAAATGAGAGTAAATTTCATGTCGTATAGTGGCTCTACTTTATGTAGCCTGTATTAATGTGAAATATTTACCTTAATATTCAATAAAAATATTGAAAAGTACTTCTTTGTATGTGTGCTCTTTTCTGAAATAGTTTTTGTCTGTTTATGACTGATATAATTAAATAAATATATGACTGAATAGCTGAGGTGCCGGAAAAGCTGGGTTATGAGGGCTCGGGTGTACAAGAATTTCCCAAATCAACTTGAACTTAATTGTCAATTACAGGTTTACAACTGTAAAGAAATGGGTGAAATAATGTTTCATACAAGGAGACGATAAATGGTGCATTTATACAAAGCGCTTAACAATGTGCAATACATTCTCACACACATTCACAAACCGGAAACCTTCAGATTCCCAAGCAGCTGCTCTACCTTCTGAGCCACTGCTGTGCACAAGAAGAAAGGATGGAACAAGGAAAGCAGGTCAGATATTCAAATTATATACAATTGGCTGATACAAGACAGTACTTTAGTCTAGATGGAAAGGGGGGTCCACGCGCATAGGGTGGACTTTTTGACGCCACCTGTTTTTTCGTAATCTTTGAAGCCTGTATTTTAAGATCCTGCCAGGTAACAGGCTGAAAAAATGTCCCATGAGGTACATTCTTAACCCTTTCTTACACAACTCCTACCCAAATACGAAAATGTAAAAAAAGACAAAACGGCATAGCTATTCAAATAAACAACCTACAGGGACAAATGAACACATGTTTCCATACAATTAGGACCCAAGGAATTCATTAAAAAAAAGTATTAAGATTCAAGCACATCTTGACTCTGTTTCTGGGTTTTTTTCTTAATCCTTGAAGGGTGTATTTTAAGATTATGCCAGTAGTAGAGGCCCTAGGAGGGATCCATGCGCGACTGTTTCTTTTTTCTTTTTTCTAGTTTAGATTTTTGGCATCCATTCCATAGGACCTCTAATATAGGGATTTTGATGATTCCAAGAAAAAAAGTGGTCCAAAGTGTGTTTTTTTCAATGTTTTATTACCCCTATGAGACCTGCGGGATGGCTGGCTGGAACGCCGGCGAGACTGTCTTTCGGACACTGTGGAACGCTCAAATTTAGACGCAGCCCAAAGATAGAGATACCATTTGATTCCAGACAACCTCAGGTTTCCAATGAGACCAACCTTGTCATGCTACCTTGTCGGGAAGGGGGCTAAATCCCTAATGATTCAAAGTTAAGACAACATTTTGGCAAGGAAAAAACGGCCATCACCATTTTCCAAATGGTCCCTTGAGCTGTCACCTCAATATATGTGAATGGAAATGGGTTACATGGATACCTACAAGCCTCCCCTGTACAGACATGTCAAATTTATGCCAATCTCTTTAGGCAAGAATCATGCAGTTTTTTGCATGCAGTACAAATATGTAATTTCCGCCTATTGTAAAAAAGAGACCACTTTACTGCATCTATAGCTGTATGAGACCACTGTACTGTATCTATAGCTGTATGAGACCACTGTACTGTATCTATAGACCACTGTACTGCATCTACACCACCGTACTGTATCTATTGCTATATGTGACCACTGTACTGCATCTACACCACCGTACTGCATCTATAGCTGTATGAGACCACTGTACTTTATCTATTGCTATATGAGACCACTCTACTGTATCTATAGCTGTATGAGACCACTGTACTGTATCTAGAGACCACTGTACTGCATCTCTTGCTATATGAGACCACTGTACTGCATCTACACCACCATACTGTATCTATAGCTGTATGAGACCACTGTACTGCATCTGTAGACCACTGTAGTGCATCTGTAGACCACTGTGGTGCATCTGTAGACCCCTATACTGCATCTGTAGACCCCTATACTGCATCTGTAGACCACTCTAGTGCATCTGTAGACCACTCTAGTGCATCTGTAGACCACTCTAGTGCATCTGTAGACCACTCTAGTGCATCTGCAGACCACTCTAGTGCATCTGTAGATCACTCTAGTGCATCTGTAGACCACTGTAGTGCATCTGTAGACCACTCTAGTGCATCTGTAGACCCCTATACTGCATATGTAGACCACTGTGGTGCATCTGTAGACCACTCTAGTGCATCTGTAGACCACTCTAGTGCATCTGTAGACCACTCTAGTGCATCTGTAGACCACTGTAGTGCATCTGTAGACCACTGTAGTGCATCTGTAGACCCCCATCCTGCATCTGTAGACCACTGTGGTGCATCTGTAGACCACTCTAGTGCATATGTAGACCACTCTAGTGCATCTGTAGACCACTCTAGTGCATCTGTAGACCACTCTAGTGCATCTGTAGACCACTCTAGTGCATCTGCAGACCACTCTAGTGCATCTGTAGATCACTCTAGTGCATCTGTAGACCACTGTAGTGCATCTGTAGACCACTCTAGTGCATCTGTAGACCCCTATACTGCATCTGTAGACCACTGTGGTGCATCTGTAGACCACTCTAGTGCATCTGTAGACCACTCTAGTGCATCTGTAGACCACTCTAGTGCATCTGTAGACCACTCTAGTGCATCTGTAGACCACTGTAGTGCATCTGTAGACCACTCTAGTGCATCTGCAGACCACTCTAGTGCATCTGTAGACCACTCTAGTGCATCTGTAGACCACTCTAGTGCATCTGTAGACCACTGTAGTGCATCTGTAGACCCCTATACTGCATCTGTAGACCACTGTAGTGCATCTGTAGACCACTCTAGTGCATCTGTAGACCCCTATACTGCATCTGTAGACCACTCTAGTGCATCTGTAGACCACTCTAGTGCATCTGTAGACCACTAGTGCATCTGTAGACCACTCTAGTGCATCTGTAGACCACTCTAGTGCCTCTGTAGACCACTCTAGTGCATCTGTAGACCACTCTAGTGCCTCTGTAGACCACTCTAGTGCATCTGTAGACCACTGTACTGCATCTACCGAGCCTTTGTGGCGACCCCACTTGGGGCAAAATGTGAATAGCTTGCCCCTACACATCGGAGCTGCCCAGTCAACTGATATTGTTTAATCTTTATTAAAGACTAATTTCTTCTGCCTGGTCTTCAGCGACAGCTGAGCCTGGCAGCCCATGTTTTTCCTTTACTGGTGCTAATGTTTTGTTTGTGTTTCTATTTCATTGGTATTTTATGCTAATGTCTATTTATATTGCATTGTTATGTTTTGTTTTAACCTGTACAGCACTGGTCATGTTAAATTTGCTTTATAAATACATTTTAAGTTGTGTTGAGTTGAGATGCAGTATAGTTGTCTATAGATACAGTACAGTGGTCAATGTATGTGGTCTATAGATGCAGTACAATGGTCTATATATGCAGTACAGTAGTTTATAGATTCAGTACAGTGGGATATAAATGCAGCACAGTGGTCTAGATGCAATACGTGCTCTCATACAGCTATAGATGCAGTACAGTGGTCTCATACAGCTATAGATACAGTAGAGTGGTCTCATATAGCAATAGATAAAGTACAGTGGTCTCATACAGCTATAGATACAGTAAAGTGGTCTCCTTTTTTACAATAGGCAGAAATTACATATTTGTACTGCATGCAAAAAACTGCATGATTCTTGCCTAAAACTGCATGAGATTGGCATAAATTTGACATGTCTGTACAGGGGAGGCTTGTAGGTATCCATGTAACCCATTTCCATTCACATATATTGAGGTGACAGCTCAAGGGACCATTTGGAAAATGGTGATGGCCGTTTTTTCCTTGCCAAAATGTTGTCTTAACTTTGAATCATTAGGGTAGCATGACAAGGTTGGTCTCATTGGAAATCTGAGGTTGTCTGGAATCAAATGGTAGGCCTATCTCTATCTTTGGGCTGCGTCTAAATTTGAGCGTTCCACAGTGTCCGAAAGACAGTCTCGCCGGCGTTCCAGCCAGCCATCCCGCAGGTCTCATAGGGGTAATAAAACATTGAAAAAAACCACACTTTGGACCACTTTTTTTCTTGGGATCATCAAAATCTCAGGGTTACGGATGTAACCCCGGTTTCTTTAGAATTCGGAGTAACATACTCACTATGGGATATCAGCGCCCCCTGGCGTTGATGCAGAGCTACATACCATAAACTCCCGGGCCATTCATTGGCTGAGAAGGGTATGTCACGTGTCCGGTAGACCGGAAGAGGTATAAAACCTCTTGCGTGACGTGGCTCATCCTCTTTAACACGCTTCCTGCATGCAGATGCACACAAACAGGGGTGTTAGGTGAGTATGTTACTCCGAATTCTAAAGAAACCGGGGTTACATCCGTAACCCTGAGTTTCTTGTCTAATTCTCCGTAACATACTCACTATGGGATACATAAACCCCCCTGGGGCTTATAGCCATACCGAATCTCAGGTCCGCACGCCCCCTAGCCATAAGGCCCCGTCCCCCTGGACGTGACCTTCGGCCTCACGGGCGCCCCAGCCCTCCGGGCCGGGGTGCGGTATATAATTGAAAGAAAAGGACCCTGACAGACCAAGTCTGCCTATCCATCTAATGAACAGACACAAGTCTGACCCATAAGTGAAAACAAGGAAACAGGGCCTCCTCCCCTGGAAACCTACCAACGGTGGTTCCGAGGGGACTCAAGAGAAGGAAGGTAGAGAAGGGAAAAAAGGCGGGTTACACAAAAGACCTGCCTAACCTCCCCTACCCTAACTAGAGACAGCCGCTATGTCCAGTACAGCGTGCGCCACTGACGCCGCTGCCACATCCAGGCTGTAGAAAACCGCAAAAGTCGATGGAGACGACCAGTTTGCGGCCGCGCACACCTCCTGGACCGACATTTCCCTGGAGAGGGCCCAGGAAGTAGCCACGCCTCTAGTAGAGTGAGCCTTCAGTCCTTCTGGAACTGGAGCGCCACTACTGACGTAGGCCAGCCTAATGGCATCCACACTCCATCTAGAAAGAGTCGCCTTAGTCACTGCCTTCCTCCGACCATCCGGGCCGAAGGAGACAAATAGTTGCGACGACGACCGGCCGACCGCCGTCCTCTGGCAGTAGAGCTTCAACGCCCTCACTGGGCAGAGACAGTGCAGCCGCCTATCCTTCGCAGAAGCGAAAGGAGGCGAATGAAAAACTATCAGCTCAACCGGTGTCTGGGTCACCATTCCGTTCTTAGGAACAAACGCCATGTTGGGCTTAACCAAACCCTGCTGTCGTCTCCCAAGAACCTCATGCACTCCGAACTTACTGAGAGCGCATGTATGTCGCTGACCCGTGCAGCTGTAGTGAAAACAACCACAAGAACCGTTTCGAGACTAACGATCTCCAGATCCATAGAGTGAAAAGGCTCGAACGGTGGGAGGCAAAGCGCCCCCAGCACCACCGCCAGGTCCCAGGCCGGGAACAGAGGCCTAGAGACCGGCCTGGCCCGCCTGGCACCGTTCATAAACTACGCACCAGCGGATGTCGGCCAACCGTCATGTCATCGAAACCCACGTGACAAGCGGAAATGGCCGCCTGGTACACCTTAACCGTCGAGAAAACCAGACCTTGGTTCAATTTGTCCTGCAAGAACATGAGGATGCTGCGTACCGAGGCCCGGAAGGCCTCAACCGGCGGCGACTGACTCAGACACCATGGCACGAACAGGTTCCACCTGTCGTCGTACGCAGACCTCGTGGAAAGGGTCCTCGCCCCCTGGATGGTAGCTACCACCTCAGGGGGCAGGCCATAAGAAGTCAAGGTCTCCCCCTCACGGGCCAAGCCCACCGGTCTAGGTCCTGAGGTTGCTTGTGGAAAATCCCGACCCCTGCCTGCCGTAGCAGGTCTCTGATCGGGGGGAGGGCCCAGGGCTCGTTGTAGAGGAGAGGATTACTCCTAACCTCCACACGCCCCACGCCAGTGCCACCAGTGGCACTGACAGTCCGTGGAGTCTGACCCTCTCCAAGTTGAGAGGACCAACTCCAGTGACGGGAATGCATAAAGCAGTTCAGTCGGCCAACCTGGCCCAGATCTGGCTTGTTATCTCCAGAGGAGAGGCCAATCTGCGTACCAAAAAATGCCCCTGGACAACAGAGTCGCTCCGCTGTTCAGGAGGCCCGGTACCTGTGAGGCTCTGGTTGACGTAAGGCGCGCGTCGCACCACAGCGTCAGATCGCCAGCTAGCCTGTCCAACACTGGAGAGGCCAGGCCTCCCTGCTTTTTGGCATAGCACACGGTCGTGGTGTTGTCGGTTCTGACCAGGACATGACAACCTCGAAACCTTGAGAATGAGACCCGTCGCCTGCACGCATAGCCTGTATGTGACTTGTCGCCTCACGCGAGAAGACCATAGGCCGAAAAGCTGTCTATCCCGCCCGGGACAGACGCGCCGTGAGCCTGGTCTAGCCCAGCGAGATCCCCTATGAAGGTGGTCCGCTGAGACGGGACCAAGACGCTCGACGGACGGTGACGGTGAAAAACCCCGCGACGTCAAGTGGGGAAACGGTCACGTCGGTGTGCCGCGCCACCTCCTGACCGTGGTGGATAGAAAGGAACATGGAAACAAGCATTGAAAACAATGCTGGTCCACCCATCTCCTTAACGCACCGTCCGCAAAGAGGGTCACACACCAGTACAACCACAGTGTGTTGTTGTTGATCAGGGGAGCTGACCAGTACAACCACAGTGTGTCACTGATGTACTGAAAAACCCCTACACACACAGTGTACCACTGAAGTACCGGGATAGTAAACAGTTCCGGACTGCAAACTCTCCAACAAGCTGCCTCAGCAAGCGAGTTAGTAGGGGCTCTGATGTCACCCAGTGCGGACAACGCACACGTTTCCAACTGGACCGGTGATGTCGCCACGTGATCCAGCGGACCCGCACATGCGGGGCCGTTAGAGACCGTGGAAGGGTAGCGGTGGTAGGTGGCCACCGTGGTGTTGCTTTAGCGGGGCTGGCTATGCGCTGCACCAAAAAACAACACTGCAATGTGTTGTTGTTAGTGAGGCCAGTTAGCCGCCAATCGAAGCAACAGTAGCCTGACTGGAGGTTCTGCAAACCTAGCAGCTAACAAGCTAGTCAAGGCTAAATCACCATGAGCCAAGAAACGTTGAGATCCGTTTCCAAGGGAACCGTTTCTTGTGTGTGCGTTGCCATGGGGACCAAAGACGCTACTACTGGTGCTAGCAGCGCTAACCCTGTGTGCGTTGCCATGGGGAGCAGCGACGCTGCCACCGCCGCCAGCGGTGCTAACCCTGAGGTGACCGCTCGAGGCAGTAGAGGTACCAACGGTCCGTTAGGACCCGGCGGGGTCACGTGACCGGTCACGGGGGCCTCGCCTGACGTCAGCATCCGGTTTGTCCGCCAGCGCAGACTGTCTGTTTCCATGGAAACCAACGGCGCTGTCACCCTGACAAACGGGGCCGTCCGAAGTAAGCCTACCTTGGCCGTCGCCCTCTCGTCTGAGCCCAAAGGCTCCGGACGGAGCGTCGACAAAGTCGTCCTCCCCTTAGGGAGTGCTTTGTCGCTCGTTAGTGGCGAACGAGGTCTGTAGTCCGTGAGGCATTACGGCAAAGGGGGCATCTGTCCCTCCAAAATGGCGGAGACAGAGGTCCGCTCTTTGACCCAAGTATTTATTGAGACCCTTCAGTTCAGAATGGGTCGTACCCCCCCCCTTCTTTTCCACCAGAAAATATTACGAATAGAAAACCAGTTGGTTCCGATTCATAGATAGTTCTCTGACTATGTTACTCTGAATTCTAAGGAAACCGGGGTTACAACGTAACCTCGCGTTTCTAGACAAATTCTTCGTAACATATTCACTATGGAGAGAGAGTGAACCCCCTCTCTCAGAGACATGGTTGCCTTATCCTCTGCATGAGAGGAACAACACCGTGTCCGACATAGGAGATTATATGCATAAGAGCACGTGGAAAACACACCAGTACAACCACAATGTGTTGTTGCGGATCAGGGGAGTTGATCAGTACAATCACAGTGTGTCACTGCTGTACTGAAAAACCCTGTACACACACAGTGTAACGCTGATGTACTGGGATAGTAAACAGAAGTATCGGAAGTAATTCTTTAATAGCGCCCAAGCTCAAGAGGAAGGAGACTTCCTCCCTCAGAGTATTGGCTGCTGGACCCCTTGCACGGGAAAACAATACTTTTTCTGTCACGGGGGGGTTTGTGGAGAAATGCAGCCTGAAACCCTTTAGTATTGTGAGCAATACCTAAGCATTCGGCTTGCAAACCTCCATTGCTTCACACACCGAGCGAGTGGGTTGGACGTGACGTCATCGGCCGCTCGGAGAGTGGGAGCGTTGCCATGGGGACCGTTTGTGTGGCCCTCGTTTAGTAGCGCTGGTAAGCCCTGGCCAACGGAGGACTCGGAGGAGTCACGTGATTGGCCACGGGAAAAAACCCCGGCGTCAGAATTAAGCCCATAGATATATACAGTGAAAACTAGATCACACCACTGGATATATATATGAGTAATCCTACCTTGGCCGTCACCAGAGTGTAGAAAAGAGAGTAACGTCACGCTTTGCTCTCGCCGCAAAGCGGGCCTCTATGGGCTATAGTTCCAACATTGGAACTATCTCATTGACGTAGACAGAGCACTTCCGCCTTCCATTCTCACAATGGGATCGACGCTACTGTCATTACTCTCTCCCTAACTTACTCTGGCCGCCGCCATCTTGTCTGGGCCCAAAGGCTCTGCACGGAGTGTCGACAAACCTCTAGGAGGTGCTTTGTCGCCCTCCAGCGGCGAACGTGAGGCGGTACGGCCAAGGGGTCATGTCTGACCGAAGTACTTCCGGTTCACAGTGGTGCTTGGGCACTTCCTGTGGGACGGATGCCTGTGAGGCGACAAAACCTTCCTCCCCGTAAGGGATGCTTCGTCGCTCGTTAAAGGCGAACGTGGCCTGCAAATCGTGAGGCGAGTACTTCCGGTTCACAGTGGTGCTTGGGCACTTCCTGTGGGACGGATGCCTGTGAGGCGACAAAACCTTCCTCCCCGTAGGGGATGCTTTGTCGCTCGTTAAAGGCGAACGTGGCCTGCAAATCGTGAGGCGGTGCGGGAAAGGGGGCATCTGTCCCTCCAAAACGGCGGAGACAGAGGTCCGCTCTTTCTGACTCAAGGACTTCCGGTCCACAGTGGCGTTTCGCTGCGACCCGTGAGACGGAAGCCTGTGAGGCGAAAGGCAAAACCGACGTGACCCCATTCCACTGGCGCATTTGCGCCCTCTGGCGGACAGGGGTGATGTGGGTTTTTATATTACCTTAAACATGCACAGATGTTATCCAACAATGTCTAGAACATCGGGTCTCGGGTGTTCTAGACAGTGTGGGCTTATGTAATTGAGAACGTCGATACATTTACATTACATGCACAGATATTATCCCATCAATGTCTGGGATACCAGAGTTCGGGCATCACAGACATTATGGGCTTATATACAGAGAGCATTGGAGCAGAGAAGCCCGCGGTAGGGGACTCCACTGCTCCGCTGCTCTCAAGCCACGTGAAACAATGTCTAGAACATTGGGACTCGGGTGTTCTAGACAGTGTGGGCTTATGCAAATGAGAACGTTGATACATTTACATTACATGCACAGATATTATCCCATCAATGTCTGGGATACCAGAGTCCGGGCATCACAGACATTATGGGCTTATATACACAGAGCATTGGAGCAGAGAAGCCCGCGGTAGGGGACTCCACTGCTCCGCTGCTCTCAAGCCACGTGAAAGAACGAGATCGTTTGTATCATGTAACACATTTATTTCTTTGGCAGAAAAAAATGTGTACTTTTAAACACACATTCGTTTCCACTAAACATGGCCTTCTGGCAGTCGAGGAGCCGTCCATCTTGTCCATCGAGGCCTGTAAAGCCACGGTCCTCTTCCCCAGCACGGCCGGGGGGGAGGGGGGGCTGAACCGGTCTGTGCACCGGTGATCTTCAGAAGCCCCCGAGGTTTGCTCGATACACAGAGTGAGAAGGCTAACAAGCTGGTGTTATCCTAGCGAGGCAAGCTAGGCTAGGACAACGCTGTTAATAACCTGTTGCATGGGTGTTAAGCCAACAAAACACTGCCTGACTAAGGCGACGTTAACCTAGCGAAGCAGCTAACGTAGCTAGTCTGGGCTAACTCACTCACGAGCTTCTGCCTCGTTCTCCCCTCGCCTATGCTGCCGTCGCCGGAGCCCCTTCGTTGTCTCCTGGCGACGCACCGCTGGCCCGGTACGCTTGCTGTGGCAGCGGAGTAGACGGCTGGGAAGAGGGGGAGGAAGTGCCGCTAGGTAGTTGCACCTGGGTGGTTCCCACAGACACGGTGCCAGCGGCTGCTGCAGTGCTGCGTAGCACGGCTTGTGTAGCAGCCTGGAGGTGCTGCGAGCGGGGGCTAACGCCGCTCGCAGCCGGGACTGCCGGAGGGCCCATTGTGGACTGTGAGCGCACGTGGTGGGCCCCACCACCCACGTTCCCTGGGCCGTGTTGCTGGATCCGCGACGACCGGGGACGAGACGTCGCTGCCTCCCGCAGCCAGGGCGCTGCCCTGGCTAAGCGGCTATCGAGGTGCAGCGTGGAGAACAGCGCAGTCCTCGCAGCGTCCCGGTGCATCTTGGAAATGCCTCGGCCCCGTAGAGACCGAGGCACGAGATGCAGAAACCATGAGGGTCATCCCCGGAGATCATCAAGCGGCAGAGCAGCAACACGCAGGGACGTGGAACCTCCATCTCGAGCTTATATACAGAGAGCATTGGAGCAGAGAAGCCCGCGGTAGGGGACTCCACTGCTCCGCTGCTCGAGCTGTTAGCTTTCAGCCGCAAGGCTAAGAGCGCGGAAAACTCAAAGGAGGAAAACTTGCTTTAGCAGTAAAAGAAAGAAAGAGAAGATAGCCGCGGGAGCGGAAATAATAAAACTTTTTTTTTTTAATAGGAGGAAAACCCGTTGGTTAGTACAAGTACCACCGAGTGGGCTAAAGCTGGTTTCTGTCCTGATCAAAGTTACGTTTGTTATTATTAAGGTATGTCTTGAGCTGTTGCATCTGCCATGCAGAGAAGCGAAAGAGGATGAGCCACGTCACGCAAGAGGTTTTATACCTCTTCCGGTCTACCGGACACGTGACATACCCTTCTCAGCCAATGAATGGCCCGGGAGTTTATGGTATGTAGCTCTGCATCAACGCCAGGGGGCGCTGATATCCCATAGTGAGTATGTTACGGAGAATTAGACAAGAAACCCTATATTAGAGGTCCTATGGATGCCAAAAATCAAAACTAGAAAAAAGAAACAGTCGCGCATGGACCCCTCCTAGGGCCTCTACTACTGGCATAATCTTAAAATACACCCTTCAAGGATTAAGAAAAAAAAAACGAAACAGAGTCAAGATGTGCTTGAATCTTAATAACAACATTTTTGATTAATTCCTTGGGTCCTAATTGTATGGAAACATGTGTTCATTTGTCCCTGTAGGTTGTTTATTTGAATAGCTATGCTGTTTTGTCTTTTTTTACATTTTCGAATTTGGGTAGGAGTTGTGTAAGAAAGGGTTAAAAATGAACCCCATGGGACATTTTTTCAGCCTGTTACCTGGCAGAATCTTAAAATACACCCTTCAAGGATTAAGAAAAAACAGTTGTCAAGGAAAAATCCATCTAAGAATTTAGTAAAAAAGAGAAGTAATAGATGTGATACGACCATTTTCAGCTATTTTTGTGCAGTTTTTGGCCCGAAACAGAGTCAAGATGTGCTTGAATCTTAATTATACATTTTTTATGAATTCCTTGGGTCCTAATTGTATGGAAACATGTGTTCATTTGTCCCATTTTTTCAGCCTGTTACCTGGCAGAATCTTAAAATACACCCTTCAAGGATTACGAAAAAACAGGTGGCGACAAAAAGTCCACCCTATGCGCATGGACCCCCCTTTCCATCTAGACTACTTGCCTTTAAGTCTGTTAGAAGTTAATAACCACAAATGCATCACATAGGGTTCCATACTATCAGAAACCGTTAATAGTTGCCCCTAGTTTTATTTTTAAGTAGCACGTTAAAGTTTAAAACATGGTGTATAACACGTGTCTTTCTAAGCATGCTTTGATTCATCTGACACTTGAAATTATTGTGTTTTTGTGTGTACAACATACAAGAGTTTATTCATATCAGACAAGATAAGGATACGGCTGCAAAAAAGTGAGCAATTAGCTATATATCATTAAATTGTTATATATTGATTTAAATTTATAAATAATTGCAGATTTGTTGGCGTCCTTTTATGTTTTAACCGTATCATTCATTTGCATAAAATGATAAAACATTTTTGTTGAAACATTAAGACCTTTTATTGTGAAGTTACACCGGACCTTTGCGTTCGGAAATTACGCACCGGAGCACACTCGCCTATTAGTTTGTATTGGCCAGTGCGCTCAGTGCTGTATTTTCGAACGGTCTTAAGTAGTCCACGATTTATGCTCATGCTCATGAAAATAGCAGATCTACAAGCCCACAACGCGTCGAGTCCGCTACGCATTGTGGGCTTGTAGATTGGCGAAATGTTCCGGCGACGACGCGAAACGGGCTTTGATCATTGTTGCCATGTCCGCTTATTATAAGCGACTTTGGGCTTCTTTTTCTGTAAAGTTTCTTGTAAATATTGGTATAGTTGTGGATTGCGTTTTTTTGGCGTTATTTATAATGTGTAGTTGCTTATTTGGCCTTGTTTTATATTCATAATGTTGTTTAAACCAGTGGTTCTCAAACATGTTCTGTTCTGTTCAAGGACCCCCAAATAAAATTAATATGTATTTGTCTGTGACCCCCATTTGAAAATAATTTATTCCAGGGACCCCCATACAGGATTTGTGTTGTTAAAATGTTTTGAAAATATTACATATTTTAAATGGCAGATGCAACGCGTTGTGAGCTTGTAGATCGAATGTATTTGTTTAAAGGGCGAAGGGCTCGCTTATTTTGGGCTTGTTTTCATAGACCTGGTTGCTCATTTCTCTCGCAAAACCTGGCAACATAGTTTGACACTACTGACAACCCTGGTCCAACATGGCTGCTGCTAGTCCCGTTGCTCCTATCGCCGCCGAGGCGGCTATAATAACACCCAAAACAACGCCTTCCATCCCGGTTCCCTTTGACTTCTCGAAGCCTCCGGTTATCGAAGGATTCAACCCGACATCACCCGTCCACAAGGATGAGACTTTCAAGGAAAAGTTCATGAGGAAAACGAAGGAGAACCCCTTCGTCCCTTTAGGTGAGTTGTGTAATGACTCAACTGGGATCCATTTGGCTTTGCAGGGGGTCACATCCGGTTTGGAGCGGATACGGAAACAGTTTGTGTGCATTTTTTAGTGTATTGCAAATAACCCGGATACAGTAGGCGGGCTCTAGACCGGATGTGAATAGTAAATAGAAACCAGTCTTTTGAGGTTTTAATGACAACAACCTGTCTTTTAACAATACACGTGAAACAGCTGCTGCAAACTAGTTAAATACATACTTGCATGCAAACTACTACATATGATAATTCATGTAGTTTGTTTAAATTATTCCAGAACCGTTATGCCAGTCAACTGTCTTATCTGCCACTGAGGATTTGCAAAGCAGCAACGGGCAATCTAAAACTGTCAAAAGACAACACTAAACAATGTCATCAATAATGTGGACAGATCAGATGAGTCCAGAATGAACAGAAAGCAGTGCACTAAATTCTGCCCGCCAGGTGTCGAGCATAAGACAGATGTTGTCATATACCTGGTCCTGTCCTGCACAGGACATTGTGTGCTTGCTTATGTTATGAAACATCATAGGGATGCAATGCCCTTGATTAAAAAGTTGCCTGTCAGTTACAATCTATGCCTTTCACATTTTACTTTTGTAAATCAGGGATTTGATTTGCATCTGCATTTTTGCTAGTATTGTAATACATTTTTAAAAATCAATGTTATCAATATTTCATCACGTTTTGCACCAAATCCTATTTCTTCATGTTCCATTGTCTTCCAGTGATAGCATCATGTTCCTGTGCCATGTAAATCATCATCATAATACTCAGGTTGCCCTGCCAGTGGAATAAGTTAAAATACATTTAAAAACATATATTTTTAAATGTAATTAAATTAATTCCCCTCACATCTGTATGCAAATTACATCCTGCGCATAATTCTACATTCATTCAAACTCTGAATTCTGACTGGGGAGGGAGTCTGGGAGATACAGTAGGTCTAAGCATTCATTACAATGTCCTGATTTGGACATATTTCAAAAGAAGAAAAAAAATCACACCCTGTGTGAAGTGGGCGGTGTCTTGCTAGCTAATCACAATACTGAATGGAGTCAACCAATCATGTACAAAAGATAAATACATTTATTGAAACACTCTTTATGATGGACGAAACCATAACTTGAAAAAAACCAATTCATGGTTTTTTTCAAGTTATGGTTTCTTATATAGGGCTATGCACATGTGTCATGTGACACTGGCCAATCACAGTCCTGAATAGATTGTGATTGGCCAATCACGGTGCAGGATAATTGTACAAATTTCCATACCTCACTTATAGGGGCGGTTTCACAGCGCAGGATATTTGTACATTTTTCCAAACCTCACTTATAGGGGCGGTTTCACCGCCCAAAAAGTGATGTATATGGACAGTCAAAATCTGTTGGAAATATTGTATTTTGATGTGGACATATTAAACTTAATGTTGATATGGCACACTAAAAACATGGTATGTCAAAAAGGTTGCTGATCCCTGCGATAGAGCCTGACTGATGAGTCTGATGCTGATCCTGATTTTGGAGAGTCCTAAACCACTAATTACTGATGTTTTGACTGTTTGTTTGGTGTCATGTTTTGTCAAAAAGTGCAACATCTTCTATTCGAGGAAATAAACACATTTGTGTTTTATTTCATCACTCAAGCCCTAAAAAAAGAAAAAAGTTAACTATCCGATCTGCAAGCGCACAATGCATCGTAATGCAACACGTTTGAACAAAAATAATAAGCTATGTTAAATTGTCCCATTATACCATTTATTTGCAAATTAGTGCCACCATTATCGAAACATCTATTTTCACTATAAATCAGCCAATATTGCACCTAACTGAAGCTGAACAAATAAGTTGTATAGACCATTGTTTTGAGAGTCAAGGATTACAATGAAACTATTCTTAAAGTGGTCACATGTACCTGTGCTATGCTGGTGTGCAAATGATTTCTGTCTTTACAATATAATCACATTTTTACCAATTATTATTATTATTATGCCAGCCTTTTTAGCATTCTGCAAAATAATCGCTTTTTTCGCCAATGTGTTCATAAAGGTCAATCATAAAAACACCTCAATTATTTCCAACCAAACTCCGGAAACTTTGTGGGAGCCAATCAAAGTTGAGAATGACTTCCAACCAACTTTTTCGATCCGTCTTTGCCCAGCGCTGATGCTTCTGCTCTGGGAAACTTTGTGTGAGCCAATCAAAGTTGAGAAGACCTGGTGTGAAAAAGTGGAAAAATATAAATTGGCCAATATGAGCTTGTGGGACGTCTAACAAGGAGTTTCTGGGGGTGCTGAATCCATTCCAACCATTAGTTGTCAGTAACAATGACTCCCTGGCCAGATAATTGGTCATGCCTTTTCAGGGGGCCTATCCATCAAATTGTGGTGGCCATAATTTTCACTTTTTACTTTTTGTTGAGTGGTATATTTAGATTATTGGGATTCCCAGAAAGTCAAATGGAAATGTGTATAATTTGGCTTTTACTTTGAAAGGTAATCTAAGAGTCTATGTCCATGTTTGTGATAAACATCAGAACAACAGAAACAACATAAATTAATCTACTACCATGGTGCAGCCATCCCCTTACCAAGTGCATACTGATTATCCGTTTCTTGTTCCCCGCACCAATGATGAAGTAGGTAGGTGTCCTTGCATAGCTTATGGAATGGATTCAGCACCCCCACAAGCCCCTAGTTAGATGTCCCACAAGCTCATATTGGCCAATTTATATTTTTCCAGTTTTTCACACCAGGTCTTCTCAACTTTGATTGGCGCCCACGAAGTTTAGAGAGCAGAAGTGTTAGTGCTGGGCAATGCGGGCAGCTGCCCTCCCAGTTGAGCCCTTTGCCCGCTGCTGAAAAACGGAACGAAAAGGTTTGATTGGACGTAATTCTCAACTTTGATTGGCTCCCACGAAGTTTCCCAGAGGAGTTCGGTTGGAAGTAATTGAGAGGTGTAGAAGACATTGGTGAAGAAAGCTATTGGTGAGCAATTATTTTGCAGATGGCTAAAGAAGTTGGCATAAAAATAGGTATAAATGTGATTATATTGTAGCACTCATTTGCACACCAGCATGCCACAGGTACATGTGCTCACTGAATAGTTTAATTGTGAAAATAGATGTTTCTATATTGGCGGCACTTATTTACATATGGTATATGGGACAACTTTTCATCATTTTGTACACATTTTTTCCAGTCTACACTGATTAGAAGTATATTTCTGGGGTGTGCATGATACCCCCTTCTTCCCACTCTGGTTTTGAAAGCATTTGAAAGCTTCTCAAGATTTACTCCTATATCAAAGATGCCTGATTTAAAGTGGTTAATAATCGGGACACATCGGCTGCATAATTATGCATACCGATGTTGTCCAAAACTCAAATAATTGCCAATATATCGGCCAAACCGATATTGATCTGGCTCTACTATTGATATCTCATGTACATACCTGCTGCTATATGGACCTACCGATGTGTTGCCACTTTTTTGCACCTTGTTTAACCTCATGTACATATCTGCTGTTTTTATGCTATGTGTATATATGTAGATATATCTTTCTTTTGACATGTTTCTTTTGCTTCATTTCCTCCTTGCTCTCCCCTCTTGCCCCCCTCCTTCTTTCCCTGTAAACCTTAAAATGAAGCTTGTAAAAAAAATGAGCTCGATAAATAAAGTACATTTATGAATGAGTGACGTTCATGTCTTTTGGTGCAGGTTGTTTGGGTACAGCGGGTGCTCTGCTGTGGGGCCTCCGTGCCTTCAACCAAGGGAAGACCAAACAGTCCCAGCTGATGATGCGGGGGCGTATCGTGGCTCAGGGATTCACTGTAGTTGCCATTATTGTGGGCGTCTTGTCGTCCACAATAAACCCACAACCCAAACAGTGAGGAGCAGCTATTGGAGACCTGTGAAGCGCACGTCGACTTGAGAGCACATCAGGCCCAATATTGGACAGAACTGTGGTGGCTAAATGATTTGTAGTGTTTAGAAGATATTTAAAGGCCAGCAAAATATTTCCTTTTCCACCACCGGGCTTGTGTTATACTTGAAGTTGGACCTGTGAAAATAAGACTCTTCCAGCACAGACCAAGTAAGCACTTGGGAATCTGACTGAAGTTCAAACTTGATTAAAGATGTGACGCAGAATTGCAGATAATTTATGGTTTGAACTTTAGAGAAACCTGCCAATGGTGCTTGTTGCTTTGTGGGTGATATTTTGCTTTTAACTATTACTAGACAAAAATAGAACCATGATTTTGCACCGTCTTGTATCAATGAGATTGTCATGTCAGTTATGCCATGGATCATTTCACACCCGACACAATGTAAAATTAACTGTCCATGTGTTGTAAATATTGGATCAGTAAAGGAATGTTTAAGGACACGCTAGAAGAAGCAGTCATAATCCATAGTTTGTTTTATTCAGTTTTCCAGTTCCCTTGTAACATTCTCTTTTCTTCATAAAGTCCAAATAGGCAACATGTGAAACTAATTAGGCATTACTATTGGGGAAAAAAACACTTCATTGCTGTTTTGTAAAGAAATGTCAAAATATTACAAGAAACTAGTTTGCTCAGTCGATTAACCCATTAATACCTGGAACGCATCTGTGTCACTTTAGATGTCTTTGGCTATTCAAAAATAGCAGATCTACAAGTTCATAGCGCGGCACTCGGTGCCGCGCTATGAACTTGTAGATCTGCTATTTTTGAAAAAAACGTGAAAAAAAAATGTTTAGATTTTTTTCCAAAAACTGTTAGGATTTAGATTTTTTTTAAAGAATCGCCTCAGGTCTTAAAGGGTTAAGCAAAGACTTCAAATAATAACAAACTTCATTGTAAGAATGAATAATAGAAATTTAGATGGTTGTACAAATCTTTGGTTGTGGCATGTTTTTCCTTTATGTACTAACATGCTGCCTAAGGCTTAATTTATACCTTGTCGCTTGACAAAAATGACATTTTCAACTGAAAAAAAGCATTGGGAGTATAAATTAGCCTACACCTGGAATGAAATTGTATCTGGATTAAAACAAACTGGAATTTACAGGATTAAGAGGTGAGATCTAAAAAGGCCACACGCTTATAGCATTTCAAAACGATTTTTTTCTGCTACGCAAAATATGGTACTTAGGAATATAATACAACATAATTGAACATAGTGTTTGTGGTTACATTTCATTAGTGACAGGCAGAGGTGGTTACAATCTATCCTTCAGGATTGTGCAGTACTTTGAACTGAATTCTAAATTAAAATGGAAACTAAAGGTTATAGTGGTTGTTAATGACAAAAGAAAATGCTAATTTATAAAACAAACGGCATATCCAAAACATTGGCATAATAGAGGCATGCAGTTAAGTTGACCTAATACCCTTGTTAAGTTCAAGGGGGAAGGGAAGATTTTAATTTACAGTAACAATATTTACTCCAATATAACCATGATGCATTTGTGACAATAGGATACAAAAACAACAGAGCAGTCCTTCATTTTATCCAAAGGGAGTGAGGTATACTCTAGTATAGAATAATTAGAAAGATGGGAGTTTGTTTTTCTCAAAAGGTAGTGAAAAAAGAAAGACTAGAGATTTAAGATGGGCGTACAAATTCTGTTATTATGCAAATGGGAACTAAAAACTCGGAAAAGGCAAAAGTTTAAAGAAGAGGATTGGTCCTTGCGTTGCTGCCTTAGCGAACCAGTGGCGTCTGTTTGAGGGAGATGAGGACAGAACGCATGCGGGAGACGTCCTTCGCCTGCTTGTTGGTTTTGGGGTTGAAGTCGCAGAGGCGAGCGACTCTCTCCCACTCGGACCCCGGGCTGTCACCGTCGCACTCGGCCAGGAAGGCCTCTTCTGACGCTCTGCAGGACGGGACAAACCACAAAATCAGCATGCGTCCTGCTAAGGTATTTCAGAGCAAAACTCCACACTGGCAAAGCACGTCCGCACAAAATGTGCCACTCGTTTACTAAATTAACCACTTGAACTCCAGCAGACCCTATTCTGGAGAGGGGGGGGGGGGGATATTCACCAGAAATGGCCAATCTACAAGCTCACAACGTGTCAAGTTGTGATGCCTTGTGAGCTTGTAGATCGCCTATTTCTAGCAAAGAGATTGGAAGGAAACGAACAGGCCGAGTACGATTGCGACTCAGGTCCGTCTTACTAAGTATAGTGAGTTTAAGTGGTTAATTCACGCGACTGGCAATCTTTTATTTCAGATATAGAACACGTTCATGCATTTCTTTTCAGTTACCACCACACGCACCACCTGTGAGCGGCGAGCTCAACACACAGTTCTGTGCAAGCAGCATAACATTAGCCTGTGCTTGAGCCTATGTTAGCAGCACTTTTTAAAGTGAAATGCATACAATCTCATGTCTCATAAACCATGTATTTGTAGTTTTAGAGCAGGGGGCATGCATCCTGTTAAGAAAGGAGGAGCATGTTGTAAAGAAACTCATGGAAGCTATGAGGGGCGTAACATCATCAAAAAGCATAAGAGTTCTAAAACCTACACAAAGCCTATAACATCAGAGTTGGGCTGTTTGTAGAAAGACTTGTCAGCAATCCTAGTACGCAGGCAAGCCAAGAAAGCAGGAAAAAAGAGAGAAGAAAAACAGTGTGAGTGAGTGTTCATCAACAAAGCAGAGAAAGGTTAGGGCCAGCTTAACCACATTACACCTGAAGTCCCCTATTTTGGGCAAATATTTCAAAATCTTTCTTATTTTATCTTCAAGAATAGCGAAAATAGCAGATCTACAAGCTCACTATGTGCCGCAATGATATGCGTTGTGAGCTTGTAGATCTGCTATTTTCACTATTTGTGGTACGACTAAGTATATCATGTGGTTAAGAACACAATACTATAAGCAAGTGAGAGAAACCAGAGATCTTAAAAGATGTATAATGAGAAGAATAACTAAGGATTCAAATAAAATACAAAACTACTGGTAGGCAACTAGGAATAATAGTTTTGGGTGTGCTAGGGTACATTTTCAACCAATGACAGTTTACCCTAGTGTAAATGAAAACAACATGTTTTGTACATACAATTCTCAACTGGTTCTCAACCTTTATAAGTTCAAGGACCCCAGTTTGATGTGCATTAGGCCAAGGATCCCCATTTTTCAACCCAGGAATCCCAATCTACACTATAAAATCCTCCATGTTAATTAATGGAACCAAATGGGGGTCTATTTGTACACTCTCTGAGTTAAAGACCTGTAAGGGTCCATTTGGTTCCTAACTTCAATCATTTAACCCCCTGGAACAACATCAAGGACGCCTGGAGGTCCCCAGAGCCCATGTTGAGAACCAGCGATCTAATGGTTACCATCTTGCTAGCATGCCTATCTCCTGATTTCTTCGTTTTCCCAGGTGTATTAAATATGCACATACAGCACTAGTCTCTAATGTGTCATTGGAGGATTCTCTCTGAATGCTTACAGAGACATGTGAGGCAGGAATGAGCCTAAACTACAGTCAGAGATGCAAAGTGATACCGTGCCAGACTTTGTTGGAGTCTGTTGGAAAGCGTGAGAGAAGAAAAAGTTAGCCTGAATAGGAAAAACAGAAGGACTACAGATTGTGACAGACGTTTTACTGCAGGATATAACAACATGGCATCAGTTCAGAATAATGCTAACCACCAGTCATACTTAAAAACCACTAAAAAGATAAACATTTAGTTATAATAAACTACTATCAGTCAGTAGCTTAATAAAGAAGGCTCGAGTAAAAATGTTCTTTATTGCTCACTATGAGCTATCAACATTGGCACAGAACTTGAGTTTGCCAAAACATGAAATTCTGATAGGCTCTCATAATTTTTTCATGTGTCCCTCTGTTACACCCCCGCTCCCACAGAAAGCATTTTGTTGCCGTCGGGTGGAAAGAAACCACATATGTACAAAACTGTTACTTTTCAGGATTCAAATTCAAAAAGGACCAAAATCAGCAGATCTACAAGCTCAAAACATGGCAAGATGCGATGAGTTTTGAACTTGCAGATCAGGTATTTTTGGTACTTTTCTGTGACACTGAAGTATGATTTTAGTAGGACATATGGACATGCAAGGTTTCTACCCGACAGCAACGATTTGTTTCCTTGAGGCACTGAGGTCATTTGTTACCGCTCCAATCTCCCACAGCCATCACCAAACATACGGTCTCACACAAACACAACAACTAACTATTCTGTGGTCTTATTCTGCTACTTCTACGTTGGAATGTTGCTTCGGTGGGGGAAAATCAATTCAGCATTAAGATCATGATGATTTTTCGTATGATCTGTATAGACTCTTTAATGCCAACAGGCAATTCTTTTGACAATCGGAACTTCGTTTGCAGCTCAGCAGACAGAATTCAATGTTTAATGTATTGTTCGCAAATTGAAAAACATTGTTTAAAATAATTAAAATAAAGAGAAATGCATTCAAGTGTTTTTTCAATTATTATTCATAGCCGCAAGTGTTTTTAAAAGGTTTTATGGCAGTCAAAACACATGGAAAACGGATAAAGAAATGGCAACATTGCAGAATAGTGATCTTATTGAATCGAGGTCAAATCGTGATGTCCCTAGTGATTCCTGCCACCTAGTTGCTTCTGGCAATATGGTGATAACCTTATCTAACAAAACCACCCCGGGAACAAAGGAACTGACACCAGTGTAACTCTGCCACATACAGTAAAACACAGTAACACAGTCATTGCTGCTCACATCAACTAAACCAGCCAACAGAGACCATTTGCCAGCCAGTCAACTGACCTGTTGTTGGCCTTGTTTTTCTCCATCTGTTCATTCTGGTGAAGATGCCAGTCCTCCAGCTCTTTCCTGGCCTTCTCCTTCCATTCTGCCTCCGCAGCCTTGGATGCATTGTCTAAAAGACACAGAACAATACAGTTAACTCATTGAGTGCCATTAACGTGTTTCACGTGTTTTACCGCTATGGTGCAACGTGCCATTAACGTGTTTCACGTGTTTAAAAAAAAAAATATATATATATTATTATTTTTTCTTCTTTTTTTCTAGAACCCAAGATATCATTATCTGAAGATTTGCAGCTCCATCCACTCCTTGTTTAACTTATAACTGAAAAAGGCTGTATCTCGCTTCCTAAGCACTTTTTTTTTTACTTTGAAAAAAATAAATAAAAAAATCGTACTGGCCGGAAATAGCCAGAAATAATTCGGGCACTCAATGAGTTAAACCAGCCATTCCCGACCTGTGGGCCATGAGCAATATTGCAAAATGAGTTTTCATTGTGATACCGATAAATAGGAACTTAAAAGTATACAACTTCCATTCCAGTTCCATTGAACACAATCGATTGATCATTAAAATAAACACATGCTCTGAAAATGCACGCTGGCCCACCCATCTGAACACTTAACAAGGCAGCCGAACGTTTTGATATTTTTAAGCGGGCCCCGGATCCAGAAAAGGTGAGCACCACTGAGTTAAACATAATAAACAATGACTGTACCTGATATACTGCTGATAGGAAACAAACAAACAACACTGTGGGCACTATGAATTGAAATTAGATAAGCGGCATGTGTTTATGAACTGCTATGTGGTCATCATTACTGAGAAATAAACCCTGACAGTGTGATGCATGACCCTGATGCAAAGCAGAGGGGTCTTTAATCACCCTGAAATTGTTTTATTTCCCTTTATTACACGGCTTGGTTGAATGCTTGACTTTGATTGGTCAATCACTGAATTCAGCGGCGTGTTATTTTTGAATAATGACTGCTGAGCTCAATAACAAATCTAATCAAAGGCTCAGAGCACCTGCTGCGCCGCTTGATTTTTGTCGTATCCAACATGGCAGCCATGCAAACAAGCGCACAATGTCATTTACAGCTAAACATTGCTCTCAAGAATGTTTTTGAAAACATATGAAGCGAGAAATAGACAATGCAGTAACCGAAAATGTATTCTATTTGATCAACACTTCCAGTTGTTTTCCAAGGCGACGCGGCGCACCTGGCTTAAATTAATAGACTTTCATTACCGTAAGCAATGAAATCCTTAGTTTTGGGTAAATTTATAAATGTCTTTATTAAGTAGCCGTGTAATAATTGATGGCGAGCCGTTCATTGTTGAGAACCCCTTCAGGGTGATTAGACCCCTCTGCTATCGCGTCGGGGTCTAATCACCCTGTCGGGGTTTATTTCTCAACAACCTCACTATTTATTATCTCACTTATTACATGGTTAGGTCATTAAGAAATCAATACTTTCACACAAGCTATAACAACGAACATGATTTAAATGATGTTTCCACTAATGAAAATAGTCTCATTAGCTTCGATACAGTTGCCACAGTTCTGTTATTCAAAGCAGAAAAACCAGATCGCAGAATGCAGTGATTGACCAATCAGAATCGAGCATCGACACAAGCGGTGTAATAAACATCTATACGGTTCAAAGCCACATCCACGTACAACACAGCTGGTAGCAACATCGCAGGCAGTGAAATTATTGCACTTTGAGCTTCCTCAGCTGTGTGGATATTAATAAATTAAATTTTATTAATAACGCAAATATTAATTGAAGTGTTGTTAATCCGTAAGATTTTCTGTTTGATGTATATGGCGGCGCCTGGTGGTCACAATTAACAGGTGCTTTTCTTTTTTCTTCTCTTGCACATTGGATGCATATTTCCTGACTCTGAGCATTCCTGTGCATGTTTGCATTTGGGGCGGGAGTAGCCGACATCACCAGCACCAGTTTAAAATAGCGCAGAGGAGTGCTTACCGAACGTGAATCCATTTAATGACACATTACATACACAATACGTTGAATACTGTGTAACTTTGCTTTGTGGAGATTTTTTTTCAACACCTGGCAGCTATGATTTCATTACAATGTGTGTTTGAACTGTGATACCCAGTGTTGGAGGCAGACACTACAATAGTATTTAGACCAGTGGTTCTCAAACCATGTCATGCCAAGGACCCCCAAATGAATGTATTTGCCCAGAAATATTTTGTTATTATTTTCCATTGGAAAAAAATTATTATAATCAATTAAATCGATTAGTTTGATTAACTGTTGCACTCCTATAACAGAGGTTAATGTAGGCAGTGTGTTAATGTAGGCACTGGTGTGTTACCTAGCTCCTCCAGGCGTGTCTTCTGTTCTTCTCTCCATTTCCGCAGACTCTCTGGTTCCTGCCTCAGCTGGTCCACCTGGGCGATGGCTGCATAGCTGTCTGTCGGCCCATTGGACTCCTGGTGGGACGACATTAAGTCATTATTTAGTCACTAGCCATACAACCATTCACCGAAAATACCACATTGATCAGAAAGCTGCTAAAAAATATGAACTATTGTCAATGCCTAACGGGCGACTTTGGCAATCATTCTATTGGGAGGAGGGTATGAAAATCGAATACACTTCCCCATGCGGTCTGTCTCAAAAAAAATCACAGCAGAACTCCCTAAAACACGATTTCCAGCGACTTTGAGTGAGCTCTTGAGACACACCATGTATTGGGAAGTTTCACAACAGAGGGACAGGATTGCGGTCTGCAGAGTTGGTCTTTAAACCTAAGAAAACAAAAGACAGGGAGCAATCGTATTATTTATTAAAACTCACCTGAAACATGTCCCCATTCACTGTGGCAACAGGCTCTTCTCCAAAACCGTCAGCAAAACCGTCTGCAAAACAAGAGCAAAGTCGTCTCAAAGCACAAAGTCACTGGAGAGTTCCACACGTACGTACATCCCCTCTCTCAACAAACCACGGTGTCACATTGTGAAAGCCAGGGTGTCTCTTTGTAGATCTTAAGCCAGAAATGCAGACGCACCTGTTTGGACACTGATGTGATGATTGATGATGACGACCTGACTGACTGTTGTTGTTGTAGTTAGTAGTATCCTTAGTTAGCTTTAACACACACACACCATAACTCGTTGCTGTCGGGCAGAATCCGCCTATCTCCTTATTCTAGCTTTTTGTGTTTTTTTTCATAAATTAGTATTGACACATACTACAGTGTCACACAAAAGCATCAAAAGTAGCAGATCCACAAGTTCGAAATGCGGCACAAAGCGACGCGTTTTGAGCTTGTAGATCCGCTACTTTTGCTGCTTTTGAATTTTAATCCAGAAAAGTAAGTTCTGGACATATTGAGGTTTCCACCCGACGGGGACCGCTGGCCTAGCGATCTGGGCACCTAGGCAATTGCAGCCTGACGAGCTCGCGGACGCGCCGTGAGCTTGTAGATCTGCTATTTCCACTATTTTCGGCTATTTCAACTATTTTAAAGCATTTCTTTGTATATTTAGGTTATTTTCCATATCTGCCCTGAGCAACATCAAAGCCTAAAAGCCAAACAATTTTTTGTATTCATTATGTTCCAGTGTTCAACGACAAAAACACAATTAAATCATTAATCACAATTATTTGTGTGACAATGAATTGTCATGTAAAATGTCATAATCGTGACAGCCCTAGTAAATAATCGCTAGCTGCAGCACTAACTGCTTCTCTAGAGGAGCACAAAGTTAACATTAATTTGGCAACTGATGGCTGATTTATTGTGCAGTCTTGTGATCAGTAAAGAATAGTGTGACAAAATATTGTCACACTATATTGTAGAACATGGTGCTAATGGGTGACCTGAGGATAAGATGGTGTCACTGTCACGTCATAGTGTGACCTATTGAATACTGTGACCCGCCTAGAGATCACCGTGGAAAGAATAGCCCCTGCTCTTTCATCATACATGTTTCGCAATGGATCACAGATGTAACATTGAAATAAAGAGAAGTGAAGACGCAAGACATCTTATGTTGGCTAATTAAACTACGTCTAATTTCTCTTTTGGGTCTTGAGCTAAAACGTTTGGGAACCACTGATTTAGAGGATGGAAACTATTAGTTAACTAGTTACAACTACAGAGCCCATAAGGAGTCAAACTATCATGTAGGTGTAGTTTTTACTAGAAGCCTGGTTTTACAAGTTCACTAGCAATCCAGTTTCAGTCAAATGTTTACTGAAAATAAGACAAAGCTCAAGGGTACAGAGTACTGGATACTATAGATGCTGTAGTGTTTACTGTAAACACATCTATTCTAGTTCCTTGCACCCTTTAGTTTAACTTTATCCGAAGTCTCCCAAAGATGCTAGCTTACATGACATGTTTTATTATAATGTAACGTTAATGTGTTCAGGTTTCTGTATTAACTTTGCTATTGTCTTGATTCTTTTATTCTCTTTCTAACAGTTACACATACATACACACACACACACACACACACACACACACACACACACAGTAATGTGTGTGTGCATCCAAACCTAAATTAGAAGTCAAGTCAAATTTGATATATCCCAATATCACAAAACCTCTCTCAAAGGGCTGTACATAAATAATAATAAAACAATAAAAACGAACAAGAATCAAAACAAAGCAGTGCAATACAAACATTCGTACAAGCGGCACACATACACAAAAACACAATTGAAGAACTAACAATAAACTGTAATTAGTGCTTGTTAATAATAATAAAAATAATAATAATAATAAATATGTTTTATATTAGCTGAGACTAAACCTCAATTATATGTATTTTAAAATACAATGATTAATATTTTATTAATTCATATTTTATATCAACAAATGATATTAGCTCGTTGGCTAAGGACCTTACTATTAAACGTACAACGGTGTCGCTTGCCGAAAGATATCTGAACTACAAGCTAACGCGTCGCGACTTTGTTAGCTTGTATATCAGATATTTTCGGCAAGCGACAACAGCCAGTAAACTTAGAAGTAGAATAGATATGTAGTTAGCATTAAGTTACCGCTTAGCATTAAGTTAGCACTTAGCATTAAGTTAGCATCTGTCATGACAGTCATGGATGAACTTCAACATAGTGTTTGAACTTTCTCCCTTTTTGGTCCGTACATCTACATACATTTTCAAATATAAAGTGCTTACCCCATGGCCACGGATGTTACAATTACGTACGGGCCATCAGAAGTACCCGCATCTTCCGTATTGTTCAATAAAAAGCATTTTAATCCGATCGATGGCCATTTTCTCATAGTTATAATGTATCAGAGTGCAATACACCTCCCAGCCGATAGGGTCGCGTGGTTGAAAGAATATGGCAAAAATACGGAGAAAATGACCACCGATCGGATTAAAATGCTTTTTATTGTACAATACGGAAGATACGGGTACTTCTGAGGGCCCGTACATAATACTAACAACCGTGGACATGGGGTAAGCACTTTATATTTGAAATCCGAACGTTTAAGTAGATGTACGGACCAAAAATGGAGAAAGTGCAAACACTATGTTGAAGTTCATCCATGACTGTCAGTCATGTATTGGGGCTAGCGTCAGCTTTAGCCTGCTGGTTACTTTACCGTAGGTGTCTGCTATGATGTCCGGACTCGGAGCAGCCGCAGCGGGGGCAGGGACAGCAGCAGCAGCGGCGAGCTCGGGCTCGTCCTCCTCCGGGGCTCCGTCCTCCTCCAGGGCTCCGCCGAATCCCTGGTCGTCGTCATCGTCGTTCTCGATCACCGCGATCTCGCTCTCCTGCTGGGCCAGGAAGGCCGCCGCCGGGTCCACCTCCTCAGCGGCGGCGGCCGGGTCATGCACCGCTCCGTTGTCGGCCATTGCTCGGTGGGGGAAAAAGTCGCGATCTGCGCCCTGTTGTTTTGTTTGTTTAAGTTGGTGGGCTAGTTAGCTTTCCGCTTTAGCCTGCCGGGGTGCTAACGTCAGTCAGATTGGACTTCAGTAAAGAGAGAGGATAGGGCTTTATTGGCCACTAACTGGAGTAAATATTTAGTGTTTAATTTGTATTAATCCCTCAGATTTAGTCTTTTTTGTTGTTGTTGCAAGAGCTGGAAAAAAAGCTGTTAAATCGTTGTGTCTAAACGTTGTGATCCCATTCCCAACAGTGATGATTCATGATTTCTCTTGACTTGTTCAACCGGTGAAATCATAACTCTCGCGTCACCAGGCGCAGGCTGTTCTATTAACCGCTAAGGGCTCAGATCCGGTCTAGAGCCCGCCCTACTGTATCCGGTAATTTGCTCACACAAGTACGCAGCAAATACATGCGCACATATGCGCACATACAAACCGTTTCCGTATCCGTCCTAGACCGGATTCGTAACCTGCAAAGTAAATTGATCACAGACTAATGGGACGGTTGTAGTGTCTGTTTTTAGACACTGTCGCCATCTGCTGGACAAAGTGTGAGATTGTATCAAGACGGTGTCTAAATGTACTTATTTAATATTCCATTTTAAGTTTTACACCTTCAAAACTTCAAAAGTGATGATTGAGTGAGCATGAGGGTGTAGGCTATTGAGTTTATATTTTGTTCATTATTGATGGTGTTTCTTTTGAATGTGACTTTTACTCTGCTGCATCTGTAGTATGTACTTTCTCTTGCTCTGTGGGTGGGGGGGTTTACATCAAATTAATCAAATTATTTTAGCATCAGTGAGGGACATCTCCTCAAAATGTAGACCCTAATTTATCATGCAAGGCAGCAGGACAGTCCCCTCTTAATTATGCAGAAAGAGGTTACGTATATAAGTGGTTCTCAACCTTTTCAGGCCATGACCCCCCAAAAGAATCACATTTGAACAAGCACTTGGAATGTAGGAGTCGAGGGCGGCATTACATTTAGTTTGACTTGGTTTCACAGATAAATATTGTGAAAATAGCAGATCTAAAAGCTTTGGCCAATGTTTGACCAGTTTTTATTGTATAGTTTGTTGATTACTTTTGAAGCAGTAAATGGTATTTTCTTTGTGGGTATTAAATTAAAAAGGTCTTAAAAGTCTTAAATTGTCACTTCACTATCATCTGGGACCCCCCCCCCCCCCCATACAATCAATTCGGGAAACGTTCTGTCAATCAATTACTGAATTCATCTTTGTACCACAAGTCATATAATATATCAAATACAACTCCAGGCTGTGCTGACTGTGTTGTTTTTACTTCCTTTTATTTGCACTTGTTATGTTATGTTATGTTATGTTATGTTATGTTATGTTATGTTGTTAAAGAATAATATTTCTTCAAATGTTGCTATAATAATCACGTAATTTAGTTGCAATGGGAGATAGTGAGAAAAAACTGTGGTGGAAAAAGTACTCACATTTTTTACTTAAGTAAAAGTATCAATACTGTAATGTAGAAATAACCTGTTTAAGTAAAAGTCCAGAGATGTACTTAAAGTACTAAAAGTAGAAAGTACTCATTGTGCAGAATGTGCCTTTTCAAAATCTTTTGAAAATAGCAGATCTGCAAGCTCACAATGCTTCGCCATGCGACGCAGTGTGAGCTTGTAGATTGGCTATTTTCAAATGGCCCAAATGTATATAGGGCTGAAGGTTAATGTAGCCTATGTTTTGTCATAATAATCAAAATCTACAGAGTAACTAGTGAAAGTTTCAAATAATTGTGGTGGAGTAAATGTACAATATTTGCCTCTGAGGTGTTGTGGAGTAGAAGTAAAAGTATTGACAATTGGAAATACTCCAGTAAAGTAAAAGTACCTCAAAATTGTACTTAAGTACAGTACTTGAGTAAATGTACTAATACTTTCCACCACTGAGAAAAACCAAGAGAGAGCAAACAAAAGGGTGAAATGAGCCTTTAATGAAATGAGCAGCTCAGCTGAGCCCATAGCCTGCCTGAGCCATTGGGAAGGTCCCATTGGCCGGAGGGACGGTTAAACTCAATTCATTACATTTGATTACGTTCTGATTACATCTAAACACTAATGTAAATGAATAGAAACATAACATTAAAAAACAACAACAACAATACAAGGGTTATCTGACAAAGCAATTAGCCAATCACAGCTACAAAACGCAAAACCACTGGGCCAATCACGGCCCGATCCTCCGGACTATAGGATGTATCCTTTTTTTTTTCTTCAAGGAATTCCTAGGGAGTGGCTTAACTCTCCAGCCTCGCGAGAGTATCGCCGGTTCCTCCAAAAAGAACAGATCTACAAGCTGACACCGCCTCTCGAAGCGACGCGTTGTCAGCTTGTAGATCTGTTCTTTTTGGAGCGACACCGTGGTACTAAGAAAATACAAATCCTCAGAGAGGGAATAGATCTCAGGCTGCTTTCTGGGATCCGCTGTTCTTTTTTGACGTCTGAGGAAGTCCCAGGGTTTGGATCTGATCGAGCCTAATTTATTGATAATTTGATTGATTATTCTTATAATTAAATAAAAGGATTCGGGACTAGAAAAGCTCTTTTTAGACTTTGATCTCAGGATGTCTGGTGAACAGAAGGAGGGACAAGAGGTAAGGAAGGAATGATCATTCATTCTGTTTCTTAAAGAAGGAGTAAAAACTTTACTTTGAGAGACAACTTTTAATTGAAACTTTAGAGAAACTCTGATCTGAAATAAGGTAATGAAGTGCACTTGCTAACGCGTTGAAAGTCTTCGGCAGAACTTTAGATGAGTTTTTATTTTGTTTTATTTTATTACATTTTCTGTTGCACAGTGTATATGTATTCATGGGCCTGTGTGAGTCCAAGGTGCTGGAAGATTTTCGAGTATGTTGCACTATACAACAAACCTTGGTGTATTGATTGATTTTTATTTCGGCCAAAAAAATGTATTGGTAAAATAGAATATAAAGATCGTACCTAGGATCACCCATAAAGTATAATAATAAAACAGTTATTTCCAGTGTGGTCCTGTATTTGTTTTTTAAATAGTTAATTGATTTCTCAATTGACAAAAATATTCATACAGATATCCCCCCCCCCATACACACAAATGGCAGCAGCCTATATTAAAATAAAATCTTTAAATAACTGATTCTCCATATAATATAGTACATTTCCATGAAATACAAAAACAAAAAACAAGACAGAAGGAGTTGAGAAAAAATAAAAGAGAAACAAATTATGTATACACTTATAAATACACAATGTCCACACTACAGTGTGGTCCTGTTTTTTAAAATGTATTATTATTAGACTATACAAGGTGAGTTGTGTGTCTTGTTTCTCAGAGTTTCAGCTGCTCTGCATTGTGACAGACAGTGATATAAATGACTGCAGAAAAAGAGCCCACACACACATATTTCTATTTTGGCCGCAGAGACGTCATTTAAACAGAAATACACCTGGTGGCTTCATCATGATGTGTGTGTTGCTGCCTCGAGTTTTAAACGGATGAATGAAGCTCAGTGTTTCACCCAGTGGTGGAAGAAGTACTCAGATACTGTATTTGACTTAAGTAAATGTAGTAATACCACAATTTAAAAAATACTTTACTGTTACATGTAAAAGGCCTGTGTTCAAAATGTTACTTGAGTACAAAAGAATTGGCATCAAAATATACTTTAAGTACCAAAAGTAAAAGTACTAAAATGTTTGAAATTAGCAGATCTACAAACTCAGTTGTGAGCTTGTAGATCGGCTATTTTCAAATAGCCTACGTATAAAATGGGGCTTGAGTTTTATAAAGTAATAATTTATATCGGCAAAGTAACTAGTAACTAAAGTTGTCAAATAATTGTAGTGGAGTAAAAGTATAATATTTGCCTCTGAGATGTGGTGGAGTCGATGTAAAAGTATAGAATATTGGAAATACCCCAGTAAAGTAAAAATACCTCAAATTGTACTTAAGTACAGTACTTGAGTAAATGTACTTAGTTACTTTACACCAGTGTTATGTAAATAACAATTGAACCTCTCCTCGATCTTCACCTGGTGATGGTGTGTTATTGGCTCAGGTATCATATGATAGTTTGGTATTTTTTATTATTTGTATTGCCTGTTGTGGCCCTGTTGGTTTCTCTGTTACAGTGGTTCTCAAAGTGGGGGTCCAGGCAGGGACCCTCGGGGGTTCTTTTGAGGGGGTTCCAAATGGACCCTTACAGGTCTGTAAGGGTCGGTGGGGTTCCTTGCCATTTAAAAACATTTGAGAACCACTGATCTCTTAATGTGTTCAGTATCTTTTTGTTGTTGTTAAAAACCATTATTGTCAGATAAGAGAGAACATTTTAATTATGTATGTAACGTTTACACTCTCTGGATGTTCCTAATAAATTAAGTATGCTGCTTAGGCAATAGGCAGGCTGTAGTGACATGTTCTGACAACTTGAAGCCCCATTCTTCTAAGAAGCTAACAGTTTAAAGTTGGTTTGCTAACTTGAAGCTTTTTGATGCCTCAATATTGATACCACAAAATCACAGCTATTAAGTTGCAGCTTAATCACAGATATTAAGTTGCGGCTTAATCACAGATATTAAGTTGCAGCTTAATCACATTGACTGTTGATAAGTGTTCACACGTTGTTGACAAATCTTTTTTTTCCTTCTTCTTTTCCCCCTTTCCTATTGTAACGTTGTAAAGACTTAAAAGGGTAGCCCTAAAATGTGGCTTGTTTTGTGGGAAGTGTTTTTAAATTGACGTTTACAAAAGTGTTGTTTATAATTACAGACTCACATTTAAACTTAGATCAGCCGCCCTCAAGGAATCCTAACATCTTATTATAGCAACTGCATGGCTTTTGCAGGGGGACTCGACTGCCTGGGCCCTGGGGTGCCGTGACATCCTGTGCAGGTCTATAAACCTGCATTTGCACCTCTCATTTGCTGTAGTTTACAACCCAGAGCAAATAAACCTAACAACATTTTAAAACTTTTTTGAACTGACTTGAAAGCATCCGTTTTTTTTTTTACTGCAAATAAGGTCCCCCTGTCGCTTTAAGAGCTTGATGTCATAACCTAATTGCTGGTTTGTTTTTTTGTACTCTACTGAAACGGACTTCATGCTCTCTGGAAGGAATGCAGGATCTCACAGGCTTCGCTTCACATACGTCGGCAGGCCCGGCCTTCTCTCTTTGCTTCAGAAGTAGTCTATACTTTTAACTGTCCATAGGTTTTATGTGCAAAAAACTGTGCCAGAATATTGGGTGGTTGATGTTCTCCCTCTCCAGCCCCCCTTCTCTCTCTCCGTGACTCATGTGGGTGTTGGGCTGAAATAGTTTGGTGTAGTTTTACATTCCTTATATAGCCTCTGAGGATCGTGGAGAAGCAAGGACTTGCCTCTGTCACAAGAAGGAGGGAGGGAGGAAGGGGGAGAGAGAGAGAGAGGGAGAGAGAGAAAGACCGAGAGAGAGAGAGAGCTCACCACCTTTTGGCTGTAGCCTCCTCTCTCATCAGGTTAGGGTTGCCAAGCGAACGCCACAGGACAAGGTAGGCTTGGATGGCAGCAAGGGGCTGTATGTCATGATGATGAGTGCTGCTATCTTGTAGTGGGGAGGGGGGACACATAAAGAGTGGAGTGAGGGTGCAGGTATGTAGGTCACGTCAGCCAGCTCTATGCCCGTAAGTCACTTGGTGCCAGTCACTTGGTGGCTCAAGTTGCCCTTGGTTCTTAGAATTACATGAGGATTTTTATGGCTTTAAAAAGCCATAAATGCAAATGTACTATTCAAATAACGTTAACCATTGAGGCACATATCTTTCTTGTGCCCTTGCTGTATCTGCATTCTGCCAAACGTATGTACTGCAGGCTACCAAAGTTCATGATGATTGACGAGGAACATTAAGTTTCATTTTCTTTGATTAACTGAACCCTGAATCTAATAGTCTGCTGAAATTCCAGTTGCAGTGCATGGGCTGTTAAGAGTATTGTTATAATATGTACTCTTAACACGTCCGAGTGCAAATTTGTGCCAGAGAGCAGTGTTATTGAACTCCATAAGTACGTAGGTTGCACTCACAGGTTAGTAGGTTAAACCTTATTCTGTGATATCCTCTTCAGTGTCTTCCATTTTCTACCCAGTTCAATAGTTCGAACCGAATCCCAGCCGCTAGTTGACATTGAAGCAGGGTGAAATAATGTTCTAGAACACAATGTTTTCTGAGTGATCCTGCTAATTAGCATTGGTGTCTTTTTTCTTGTTTTTCTCTTCTCTTTCCCAAGGCCATGAACGTATACAGCATAACCCTGGAAGGCCCAGCGCCCTGGGGCTTCAGGCTGCAGGGAGGCAAGGACTTCAGCATGCCCCTCACCGTGTCAAGGGTAACGACACCTTCCTACTTTATTATGTGCTCCTTTTGTATCTGTGATGTTAATGACGACATGATGCTTAAGGAGCGAGACGTCTAGATAGAACACTGGTTCTCAAAGTGGGGTCCCCCTCAAGGGGTCCTTGACGGGGTTACAGGGGGTCTTTAAAATGAGTTAATATAGCATCGAAATCTATTTCAGTTTAACACATCTTGTGTGGGGGTCCCTGGCACAATGCAGTATTAATTTGGGGGTTCTTGACATGAAAAAGTTTGGGAGCCATTGGTCTAGAAGCGTCATTGCCCGTATGTCTCGTGTGTGTGTGTGTGTGTGTGTGTGTGTGTGTGTGTGTGTGTGTGTGTGTGTGTGTGTGTGTGTGTGTGTGTGTGTGTGTGTGTGTGTGTGTGTGTGTGTGTGTGTGTGTGTGTGTGTGTGTGTGTGTGTGTGTGTGTGTGTGTACAGTAGGTATATAGGTATGCCCCCACATATTTGTGTGCATCTCTCAAACCACAAGGCCGATCAGCGCCAAATCCCTTGTGCACTGCCAGCAGAGGCAGGAACTTAGTTCCCAAATATCTTTGAAATCCGCCAACGACAACTGTTTTGTATTTATTTATGTGTATTATCTCAGACTTTACCATCCCTCCAGGGATCTATACCATCCCTCCAGGGATGGTAAAGTCTGAGGCCAGTATTTATGACCCCAACTCCACATTTGGGCGAGTGCTGACGCGATCCGTATGACGTCACTCATGACGCAAGGAAGCCACGCCGCTATTAGACCCCGTCTAGTGTTTTCTTTTTAGGAGGGTCCCTCCCTCCCTCCCTCCCTAAAGAATGTGGCAAACAGTTACACTCTTCAACCCCGCCGTCACCCCATCAGAGCACCTTAACTCTGCCTTATGTTTCTATGTAAAGGGCTTCAATCTATTTTTAAAGCGTCTATTTGCGTGCGCAACACAAGCACAGCCACACAGCAACGATGACCCAACCTGATCTGGATTCTATCCTCTTTTGTCACGTTTGGTCCAGTGATCCTCAACCTTTTTGATTTCAAGGTCCCTCAATTATGTTATATGCATTAGAGCACATAGCATTTTTTTATTTTTATCTCTGGGACCCCAATCTGCAATGTAAAATCCTCAGCGCTAATATAACTTCAGCTGGGGACCAGGGTTGCCAGATCTGCTTATTATAATTTCCCCGCAAGATTTTATTTGAAAATAGCCGATCTACAAGCTCACAACTCGTCGCGTCGCGACGCGTTGTGAGCTTGTAGATCTGCTATTTTCAAATAGCTGATGTATATGTTAAAGTGCTAACGTGGCCCATAGTCGCTTCTTTTGGGCTGGTTTTCCTAGACCTGGTTGCTTGTTTCTCTCACAGAATCTGGCAACACTGCTGGGGACCCCCTGGAACCCCTGTAAGGACTACTGGGGTTCCCCCGCACCCCATGTTGAGAACCACTGGTTTAGATGGTAGGGGGGGGGTTGATAGACCTCCACGGTGAATCGGGTTTCTGTTAGTTTTTCAAATTTGGCGTTCGCTCTCAACATTCTTCCGAGGCATGTCAGCAGTGGTCTGGCGTGTTTTGTTTTGTTGCCGAGGGTCCGTTGGTATTAGGTGATGCTTCCCCTCCCTGTAAGGATGTGATGATGATGGGTAGCGGTTTGTTTATCCGTCCTCTGGAACACACTGCTGTTTGTCCGTTTTAGGTCACTGAATCTTTGCTTTAAATGGATTCTCTCTGATTCTCGTATAAACTGCCGTTGATGTTAAAGAGGATGAGAGGGCAACAAGCCATTTCCAGGCCTTATATGTGCAGTGTTTCTTTGCCTTGACACAGACACACACACACACACACACACACACACACACACACACACACACACACACACACACACACACACACACACACACACACACACACACACACACACACACACACTCATACACACACACACACACACACAATCATACACATGTTGCTGGCAGACCAGACTTTCTATCATGCAGTCATTTTCCACTGACAGTGTTATATTGTTACCTTAGAGGCTGAGGCGACCTTTAAACATTATGCTGATTTACATAGTGTGTGTGTGTGTGTGTGTGTGTGTGTGTGTGTGTATATATATATATATATATATATATATATATATATATATATATATATATATATATATATATATATATGTATGTATTTATTAGTTGCTGTCGGGTGGAAATCTTGTCTGTCATAAACTGTTACTTTTCAGGAAATGCAAAAAATAAACTGTGCGCCTCGATGCGACGCCGGCGTTAACACATCCACCGCCAAGGGCTAATCTCATAATGTACTCACCAGTGCCAAGGTTTTATTGTTGTTTTTTGTTTTTTTCAGGTCGCCATAGGCCCTGTTAAAATCCTTTAGATTGCCCGATCCACTGTTTGTAAACAACGTGCACATGTCCTTGTGTCTACTCGTCGAGACCGCGTGTCAAACGGAGCCGCCATGTTTGAGTTCTGACCGTTTATGTTAACATGGGAAATGCGAGGATGAAAAACTACATAGGTTTACAGGGCTTTTTGTGTACGACTTAGAATGGAGGCCGACGGGAAACAAAAAACGGGAGCGCACTTCCGGTCGACTTCGGGTGGTGTTACACTGAGAATGGTCCCCCTAGAAAATTGAAAAAAAAAAAAAAAAATCGAAAAAAAGGAAAAAGCACCACAGCCCGTAGGCTACGGGATCGGCGCTTAACCGTTGGATTTAACGGCCCGTAGAACTACGGGCCCGGCGGTCAATGTGTTAATGTGAGCTTGCAGATCGATAATTTTTTTCACTTTTGTGTGATACATACTGTTGTATGACGAAGTAGGCCATTGATTTACAAAAAAACGTGTGTGTGTGTTAAACCTGCATTGAGCGCAACAATCATTTCTCACCTGCCAGCACACGTACCTTACCTGCCCGTTTCACTGGCAGGCATCAGATAGAACAAAACAGAATGTTCCCGTTGGACGCATGTCAACAAACACTTTTCCTTCTACCAAAACGAGGCCGAACGGATGCAGAAACGTATTAATATGATGAGGAAGGCCAAACACAAACCAGCTTTTTTCTTTTGGGAGTGGGGGGGGGGGGTGTTGAGTTACAGGAATGTCCGTGTGGATGGGGGACAAGGCTCAGGAGTTTGAATGTCAGAAGGCGACAGCAGTAGTGGCTTTGAATCAAATCACCAGCCCGATCAATAGCCGATCAATGCAATTTCCCCCCTATTTGTTGCTAATTAAATGAGCAAAAAAGGCAAAACTTTTCAGATTCTTATCGCAGACTCCACTCTGGGAACCACTGGATTAAATCAACTAATCAAATTGGTCTACAAATTCCTATGACTATGATTTGACTAAGAAAATAATGATTCAACTAAGAAACTTTTAGTCTAGGACGGCAACCCTACAAAATTTTTTTGTGTGCCAGTGATATATCCCGCCTTAATCATCAGCTAGTGCAGACCGCCAGTTTGCTCACGATCGAGGTACATTTACACGTCTTGATTACTTTCCTTCCTGTCATAGAAACATGACTCGCGTGTTTTCTTGAACTGTGTGAAAGCCCTTCCGGTTCCCTCTTTGTCTCACATGCCGTCATCTAGCTTTCAGGACAGTCTGGTAGCCTGGGGGAGAGGGTGTGTATACGGGGGTCAATGATGTCATAAGCAGACGGCAAACGAGTGATTTGTGGCTAATATATACCTTAGTGTTTTCCGGATCAGTAGCCTCTCTCTCGCTTCGGGGCATGGGAGCCGTAAACCTGTGACTCACGTTGTTGCTTGGAAGTTTTTCTCACCGCTCTTTTATTCCCGTGCTGTCTGCTCTACCATTCCCTGTGCTGTCTGCACCGGGGCGGCCGTAGCTGAGTGGGTAGAGCGGCAGGTCTGACTGGTAATCAGAAGGTCACCGGTTCACCACCCTGTCTATGTCTCGAAGTCTCCTGAGCAAGACACTTGACTAATAACTCATAATTAGCCATCTGAGCAGCCATCAGCTTGGTGAAGTTGACACTGAATTCCCCCCCCCCCCGTGGGACTAACAAAGGGTCTCCCTCTGCCTCTCTCCTGCTGTCGGCTCTGCTCTCACCTGTCATAAACGAACCGGCGGCGAGTGAATCACACAGGCATACTGCCGGATTGAAACGAGCCATCCAGGGGATGTTAAAGCTCAAAGATATACTGTTGTGCCCCTCACTAGGTAGTAAGACGGCTGTGCCGGCGGCAGGCTCGGGACAGGCGGCGGAGGGGGGGGGGCGGGGGGGGGGGGGCCTTACAGCACATCCATTTCATGGGTGGTCTTTTACTGACGTAAAGCCGTCAGATAAGCATCTCCCCCTCAGACACTCACTTTAAAGGGATTACGCAATAAAGAACCCCGACGAGGACTGACGGGACAAAAGGCTCTGTTTGAACGCTGAGCGGCAAAGCGACAACAACGCCCGTATGCTCCATGCGTCTTTAGCGTTTGATTTGTTGGGATGAGGTAACGTTGGAGATGGGATGATTTAAAAGGGAGGATTACAGTTGTTTGGTTTATTTGTGGGTTTTGGTCAGCGCCCAGGTCCAGTTTTTAGAGCGCTTTAATAAATGATATATCTGAGCATTTATCTTGCAGATCGGGGATTTTCTGTTCTTCTGTTATTGGTTTAGGAAAAGTGTGTGGATTCTGGATTGTTTTAATAATAAAGAAAAATATATAAACCAAACCGCACACACTCTGGCTCTAGCTGCGAGTGCTAACTATGTATTTGATGGATGTCCCTCGGCCATAGCTTCCGTCTGGCTCTTCTGGTGTCTTGTTCTACCGGGTGCATGAGCGGGCGAGGACATTGGCCCTTGTGTTCTTCTTCTGTGAACACTATTTCCTTCCTCCTCCCCGCTCTGCTCTGCTACGCTCTGCTCTGCGGGCCGGGAGAGCGCAGCTTTCTCTGCATTCCAGGGATTCTTCTCATATCCATCTCGAGTGCCAACAGACCGGCCCATTGTCTGATGTCGTCGCCGTCAGGCGGTAAACCTTGTATGTCCAAAGAAAAACATTCACTTGTCAGTAAATGGGGGGGGGGGGAGAAGAACCTGTGTTCCAATGGATCCGCTGTAGTTGTTAAGTCACAAGCTCTTGTTAATACTTTTCATTGTTTGCAGTTTTGGGCATGTCATTGTAGGCGAAAACTTTGCAACTAAGCTATTTTGCTGCTTTTGCATGACACTTGCACATGAGTAACAAATGGGGCATTAACCCATTAAGACCGGGAACGCATCTGTGTCACTTTTAGATTTCTTTAGGCTATTCAAAAATAGCAGATATACAAGCTTGTAGATCTGCTATTTTTGTAAAATCGTGAAAATGTGTGCAAATCTTTGAATATATATATATATGATTTTTAAAGCGTTAGGATTTAGAAAACATTTTTTTAATCGGCCTCAGGTCTTAATGGGTTAATTTATGAAAAACAAAAAGGTGAAATATGGAGATACAAGGTTTCCAGCCCAACATTGATGACGTGCTTCGACATCCAATATGTCCACCAGCACTTTATTTCCTCTGCCAGATGATGGCTTCCTCCAGTGTCAGAGGAATACTTTCCCAGTGAAATCAGTGGAGTTGCGACCCTCTCTATCAAGTCCAGCTTGGAGTATAAACCCTCCTCCCCCGGCGGATAAGTGTGTCTATCTATCTGTCTGTCTCTCTAGCAGATCTGCTGGCGTTGTGGTCGTATAAACATGGCGATAGCGTTGCTCCGAGCCCTTGGGAGCCATCTGCTTCATATCAACAAACACATGCCGCTCTGCTGGACTCAAACGTTGCGCGCAGAGGAAATTACACATGAAGTCACGTTAATAAGCATAGTGGTGGTGAGCTTTATGAATGTCTCTCTAGTGCCACAGCTGGATGGGGCCTGAAATCCTTGCTGTGGGTGCGGCTGGCCTTTTAACTAGACTGTCTGTTGATTGCTCACACACACACACACACACACACACACACACACACACACACACACACACACACACACACACACACACACACACACACACACACACACACACACACATTTTGTATTTTCTATATTTGCGAGACATAAACATTTTGGGACGGCAATTATATTTTGCCATTTTCAACCCCAACCCTGAAGCCGTAAATAGCCAATCTACGAGCTCACAACGCTGTGTCGCATTGTGAGCTTGTAGATCGGCTATTTGCTGCATTTGCTGTGCATGACGAGCATAAATCAGGCAAATTGTCCTCACAATGTCTTGTTTATCAAATTCCACTGTACTTGTGAGGATATTGGGCCTTCACAAGTATAGTTACAAGCACGCACACACACACACACACACACACACACACACAGACACAGACACAGACACAGACACAGACACAGACACACAGACACAGACACAGACACACACTCGCGCACACTCAACTCAACAGTAAAAGTAGACTTGTTACAGGGGGCTGAATTAATAATTCAAGACCACCTGATAGATAAGCCCACAGAGGGAGTTTGTGCCATGGCTGTTTAAAGCTGTGACTGCCTCCTGTTTGTCGCCGGCCGGCAGCTCCAGTAGCAGCACTGTCTTTAAGGTGAGTTAGTGCTACTGTTAGGTGTTCTTCTCAGTGAGGCCATTAGCGGCCGGTCGGACCCCGCGGCTGCAGGTTTGGCTTTCCATTTCTCTGAGGGATATTTCTGGCCTCGCATCAGCTGTGCCGTTGAGACTGATGTAAGGTCAGGCTTGTCTCTCAGCAGCCTCCAAATAGCCGTGGAAAGAATAAAAAGTCTCCCGTTAACGGGAGTTAAACGGGCGAGTGCAGTGCATGCACAGGCTGCTAAACTCTCTTGTTATTGGTCCAGTTTATTGGTCTAGTAGACCAATAACGGAGAAGAGTCTAGAACGCAGAGCAGCGGTTCCCAACCTGTGGGCTGTGGACCACTGGTTGGCGGTGAGGATATTTTAAGTGGGGCCCCGCAAATAATTGACAAAACACTAACATTAAGGTTTCTTTAAAACCTTTTAAAATGAGTTTTCACTGTGATACCGATAAAACAGGGAATTAAAGTATAGTATAGACTACTACAGTAGTTCCATTGATCCAAGCCAAACGCATCTGTGTACATTTTAAGATTTCTTTGGCTATTCAAAAATAGCAGATATACAAGCTTGTAGATCTGCAATTTCTTTTAACAGATATGAGCTTGCAGATCTGCTTTTTTTGTTTTAACCTTGAAAATGTGTGCAAATCTTTGAATATGTATATATTTTTTAAGATTTGTAAAATATTTAGTTCCAGGGACCCTCCAGAAACAAAGATTTGAGTTACAAATGTTCGCCTTAAAAATATATATTAAAAAATGTGCGCAAATGTCCACGATAAAAAAAAAGCAGATCTACAAGATCATAGCGCGTCACTCGGTGCCGCGCTATGAGCTTGTATATCTGCATTTTTTTGAATAGCCAAAGAAATCTTAAACTGAGACAGATGCGTTTCTCGGTCTCAACGGGTTAAACATGCACTGAAAATGCACGCGGCCCACCCGCCTGACCACCTAACGGCTGCCGTGTTAAGTGGTCAGATGGGTGGACAAATGCAGCCTAGCCTAGCCTAGCAGGAGCCTGACAGCAGGCCTACCTGTAGGGTCAACCCAGGGAAGCACTTGAAAGATGTGAATTTGAAACCCCGCAGTTGGAAAAGGTTGGCGAGTGCTTTGAAATACTATAGCACACAAAAATCTCTCTCTCTCTCTCTCTCTCTCTCTTCCCCCTGAGACAGTGGTGGAAAGTAACTAAGTACATTTACTCAAGTACTGTACTTAAGTACAATTCTTCTGAGGTACTTTTACTTTACTTGAGTATTTCCATTTCATACTTTATACTTCAACTGCACTACATCTCAGTAGCAGATGTCGTACTTTTTACTCCACTACAATTACTTGACACATAGTTACATGTTGCTTTGCAGATTTAAGATTATTAATACGAAACATACGGTACAATTAAACACTTAAGCCCTATGTTAAACGTTGGCTGTTCAAGAATAGATCTGAGCTCGGCTATTTTCGAAAAAATATTTTAGTACTTCTACTCATGTAAAATTTTAAATAGCCTGCCCCACGGGCCTTTTACTTGTAACAGAGTATTTTTGACACTGGGTATTGCTTAAAAAACAACAACAAGAATCAGAGTACTGACTTCTACCACGGCTTTGAGAAGCCTGCTGCTTTGCTGTGCTGCACTGCACTTGCTCCGGAAATTAGACCGCTAGATTTTTGGACTAACCCCTCAATTATGGCGAGCATCAATCAGATAAAATGATGTCGCGCCATAAAAGCTGTCCACAGATGTTGTCCGACGGAGTGATCTGCAGCGATAACTCACTCTGAACCGCTCACGGTTCACAGTGATGTACGATGCAGATGTTGCTAGTTTGTTAGCTCGCAACAAAGACGGATGGCACGTATTAAAAAGTCATTTTTATAGTTTTTTTTGGGGGGGGGGGGGGCATCGCTGCCGTGTGTCGCGCTGCGTGCGCGAAGTCCCCGGGTCGTCGCATGTTTTCCGATGTCCTTCGGCATATTGACAAACTGCGTCGGGTGGGAGGGGGTGTAGGGTTTCTGTCCCCCGTCCCCCCCAAATGTCTGAGCACAGCAACATTACTGCTGCCTTCTCAAGTGAGTGAACAGCTGCTCCACTGAACCCGAGCCAAGAGCACAGGTGTCTATGTCCATCAACACACACACACACACACACACACACACACACACACACACACACACACACACACACACACACACACACACACACACACACACGCGCATGTTTGTACTTTCTATACTCGTGAGGACGTCAAGATTCTAGAACTGCAATTTTATGAAGCCATTTTTACGTTGTTTGTTTGTTAGCGCGCAACTATGTATAAATCATGCAAAACTCTTAACCCCAACCTCCAAATGTCTAATCCTAATCCTAAACTGTATGTTTTCCTAATTGTTAGCCTAACTCCCCTAAGCTTAACCATAAAACAAAACAACCATTTCTCTTGTGAGAAGCAGGAAAATGGTCCTCACAAGTATAGTAATACACACACACACTACTTGGGGGGGCAATACACACACAAATGCATAGTCCATGTCCTCTACCTTTTCTCTTGATATCACCTTATCATTAGTGGAATCACACTGGCATCCGGGACCTGGAATGCTTTTTTCTCCCTGTCAGGGCCACTCTCTTGACTCGAGTGGCCCTCTCTCTGCGTGTGTGCGTGTGTGTGTGTGTGTGTGTGTGTGTGTGTGTGCGCGCGCTGTGTGTGTGCGTGTGTGTGTGTGTGTGTGTGGGGCCGTGCACATCCGTCTCCTCTTCCCATTGAACACTTGTGTGGCTGGCTGGCAGCCAGTGGCGGACAAAGTACTCAACCCCAGTACTTGAGTCAGAGTATAGATACTCCTGGTCAAATATGACTCCACTACAAGTGGAAGTTGCTCAGTCAACCTCGAGTTAAAGTACTGGAGTACTTGGTATTCAAAATTACAAAGTACTTTCTTGATATCGATGCATTGCTGTATTAAGATTTAGACATTTTCCCCAAAACAGACTTTCAAGACATTTTCAAAAAATCTCAATACGTGAGAATAGCAGATCTAGAAGCTCACAACCTTGCGGCACGTTGTCAGCTTGTAGATCAGCTAGTTTCACTATATTTGAAATAGAGCTCAAGTGGTTAATTCATAATGTGCTTTTGTCCCTTCCTAGAAATGTAGTGGAGTCAAAAGTACAATACTGTAGTGTATTTGCCTCTCATGTCCGTTGGGTGGAAACCTCATATGTCCAAAACTGTTACTTTCCAGGATTCAAATTTCAAGCTTGTAGATCTGCTACTTTTGATGCTTTTGTGTGATGCTGTAGCAGGGATGGGCAATATTATTGATATGGCGATATATCGCAATATTTTATTTCCAGATACTATATCGCGATACTCAGGCCGCGATACTCATACTTAAAAAAATAAAAAGGTTTTTTTTTGTTTTTACTTTTTTTTTATACAGGCTTTATGAAAAAACATTCAAAGAACCTATCAGTGATCTGCAGCTACTCAGTCAGGGGTATATATAAACTGAATGTTTGATGATTTAATGTCCTTGAGCTCCATGTATCGCAATATATAGCAATATGTATCGTATCGCAATATGTATCATATCGCAATATATCACAATATATCGCAATACAGTATGTATCGTATCACAATATATCGCATTATATATCGTATCGCAATATATCGTGATATAATCGTATCGTGACCCAAGTATCGTGATTCGTATCGGGAGGTTCTTGCCAATACCCATCCCTACGCTGTAGTATGATCAAGTATGGCGTTCAAAACACAAAGTTAAAATATGGGGCTCAGAGGTTTCTGCCCGACAGCGACGCTTTGAAATGTACTAGAGTCAAAGTCACACACTAAGTATCCAAAAATACCAACACTCAAGTTAAGTACAGATAAAGTACTTCGGTACAGTACTCGAGTAAATGTACCTAGTCGGTTCCTTACTGTCCACCAGCGCTGGCATCAGGCCAGACTGTGCCTCCTCTCTCTCTCTCTCTCTGTGTGTGTGTGTGTGACACACGCAGCGTCTGGAGGCCGGAGTTGTTTTTCTCCAGTCCAGGCTGTTTGAAGAGCACTTTGAAGTGCTTGTACCCCACTGCAGGAACGATGACTTCTTAACCCTCCTAATTGCTTCCAGTGAGTGTGAATCAAAGGCAATTAAAAGTGATGTTTGAACTTGGCTCCAGAACAAATGTGGGTTTTTGTAGTCTGCGGAATGCACAAGCCGTCCCCGATTGCTTTAAAAAAAAAAAAAACATTTAACATGTTTTGATTCTCTCTGTATAGAGCATAGTTTCGGGGCAAGGTTTCGCGGGGGGAAAGGTAGGGGGGCGTAGAACAGTGCGTCTTTTGTGTATTTTCACCCCGTTCTACCCTTGTGTTCCACACTGTAGCCCATTAACTCGCTCTTCACGTTAGTATTTGTCTTTTAATGTTGCCGGAATCAAAGCAAGCGAGCACCCAATAGCTTAGTGGGAACATGCCAGAAGGCTATTGATTGAAGCCTTGTGTCCTGTGGGCCTTTTGATGAGCTAACGCTTGCAGGCATCCATGACATCAGAGAGTAATCCTGATAGGCTTTCTCTTCTTTCTTTCTTTTTTTTTTGTGCCAGAAATCCTGGCGCTCATGCCGTAGCGCACTGCACACTTATCTGATGTTGAACACTTTGTACTTCAGTTATCTGAGACCCTGACACAGGTCTTGAGTTTCGTTAAGCCTTTAGGGACCCGCTGACGAAAGTCCTTACTAAACACGTTTTGGCATCGTGTGTGTGTGTGTGTGTGTGTGTGTGTGTGTGTGTGTGTGTGTGTGTGTGTGTGTGTGTGTGTGTGTGTGTGTGTGTGTGTGTGTGTGTGTGTGTGTGTGTGTGTGTGTGTGTGTGTGTGTGTGTGTGTGTGTGTGTGTGTGTGTGTGTGTGTGTGTGTGTGTGTGTGTGTGGTAATACCAACAGATTCAAGAGGGCATTATTAATCCTGTATTGATGGTGTGTGACATGTTCCTGATTATGATCACATTCTTGAGTTCAGGTTCATCGTATTGAAAATACAATGAAACGCTTCTGCTCTCTCAGCCTTAGATGAGTAGTTCACCCCCAAAATGACAATTTTTCTATCAATCACTCACGCTCTATGAAGCCTTGAATTCAAGATGATTTTGTCACATTCCTGGTCCAATATTCCAATGTTTGATGAATTAAAGTAAATTGGGGGCCAAGCTTAACAACAGTCAAACTATATAAAAGCAAAAACAACTGTCACACCGTAATGTGTTGGATATTATTGGATGTTATTTTTTGTTAAGCTTGGCCCCTTATTTACTTCAGTTAATCAAATATTGGAATGTTGGATCAGGAATGGGACAAAAAACCAAAAGAAAATCTCTATGAATTCAAGGCTTCATAGGTCATAGGGTGAGTCATTGATATAGATCAGCTATTTCTGTTGCACAATACCCATGTGCATCTAAGTATAAACTCAGGCGTTATTATTACTCACAGCTTGGACTCGGGTCTGCAGTCTGCATGATGGCCCAAGGCAGCAGAGGGGGTGTCACTCTACGTTAATGACTTGATGATGATGATTATGATTATGATGTCACTTATTGGCTAACGACGTACCTGTCTGGACGAGTTACGCTGCATATCTGCCAGTAAATGATGCAAACATTGCTAACAACAAAGGTCACCCACCCTCTGTGTCTGTCGTGAGTCCAAGTTCATGTTTAGAGTTACTTGTGTGCTACATCATAGGCTTGTGCAACGGGTGACATCATAGGGAGAGGTGACTTAATAAATCTTTGTCCCGACAGTGTTAAATTAAATGATCGTCGTCGATGTCTGGTGTGAAACCTTGTACGTCCAAAAGCGTTATAGTTGTCAGGAAATGTAAAAAAGAGTTCAGTGGATCCGATGTGGTTATTATTTAGTCACAAGCTCTTGTTGATACTTTTCTTTGGTTCAATATTCATAAAAACCCTCAGTCACACTTAACCCATTAAGACCTGTTGCCGATTCTACAAATGTCTTCTAAATCTCAACAGTATTCTGAAAATATTCAATATTCCAGTATTCTGGTGCTCAAACTTTGTCATGCTGAGGACCCCCAAAACTATATGAATTTGGCCGCGGACCCCCATCTCAAAATATTTTGTTCCAGGGACCCCCAGAAGCAAAGATTTGAGTTAAAAAAAAGTTTGCTTTAAAATAATATATATTCAAAGATTTGCACACATTTTCACGTAAAAAAAAAAATAGCAGATCTACAAGCTCGTAGCGCGGCACTCGGTCTAACGTAGGGGGTGGAGAGGGTGGGGAGTCCCATATCTGATCCGAGTGTGAAACATATCAATGCGTTTCCGGTGTACTTGCTTTACACATATCAGTAGATGGCGCTGATCAATGTTCACGAATGCCAACCACCATAAAACTCCAAGAAGAAGACCTGTGCCGCGTTGCGGGAGCGTATATACAGTCTACGACAGTGTTTTGTCACACACTGAGCGTATATATATATATATAGTCTACGACAGTGTTTTTCCATGCACATACGCTCGGGTGCGTGGCAAAACACTGTTGTAGACTGTATATACGCCGCCTTCCTTGTCTTTAAAGGCGGTTGGCAACCATCTCATTAAGGTGCATTACCGCCACCTGCTGCTCTGGGCTGGCCCGGCTGGGGCCACGGCCGGAAGTGAGAAGATATTGAATGAAGCAGCACACAGAGGAAGAACTCAATGGCGCCCCCTGATGGAGGCAATGTCGGCGCCCTGGAGAATTCCAGGAATAAGATGAATATGAGCTCACTTTGTGCAGCGCTGCGAGCTTGTACATCTGCTATATTTGGAATTTTTTTAGAAAAATATTTAAAGAACCTACTGGTTTTGAAGGCATTTGTAGAATCCGCATAAGGTCTTAATGAGTTAACTACTTTCACTTTCGGAATGTTTCAAAAGTAGCTAAAATAGCCGCTCTATTTTAGCTACTTTTGCGTGACACTCTTGTATGGCGAAGTAGGGCGTCTACTTACGACAAAAAAAACATACAAAGTTGACACCTGGAGATATGAGTTCTCCGCCCGCCAGCGACGATGTCCCGGCTGCGTTGGGGGAACCCAGACATCGTGTCGCCTATAACTGATCATTAACAGCGTAACTCGTGCAGCGAACGCGGATGACCCTGGCTCTTGTGAACACAGTCGATGGCTGATTGCTGCGAATAGGCCACTGGGGTGAACTCCGTAGAGATAAGTGTGAGATAATGCTTGTTGACATAGCTGATGTTTGAACTGTGAAATATTTTTGCAATTTGTTATTTATTTGACTGAATTACGACTTCCCACCCAGTGATGATGGAAGGCAAAGTTTGGAAGGAAAAAAAAAACACAGTACTGTACATAGTGTGAGATCTTTAACTCTTTAAGACCGGGAACACATCTGTGTGTCATTTTTCGATTTCGTTGGGCTATTCAAAAATAGCAAATATACCGCGCTATGAGCTTGTATATCTGCTATTTTTTTTAAATCATGAAAAGTTGTGCAAATATTTGAATTTTTTTCTTTTTTTTGGCAGACATTTGTAACTCAAATCTTTGCTTCTGGGGGTTCCTGGAACTGAATATTTTACAAATGTTCCCTTTTAAAAATATGTAATCCAAGATTTTGCCACGAATTTTCAAAAATAGCAGATGATCTACAAGCTATGAGCTTGTATATCTGCTATTTTTGAATAGCCAAAGAAATAAAAAAAATGTCACACGGACGCGTTCCCGGTCTTAATGGGTTAAAGGAGCACTTCACCCATTTTCAACCTTGTCTTCATATAAGTGGTCCTCGGTGGTAATGCTCATTATAATATGGCACCATTTCTGTCCACTCACACTGTCTCAGAGGAGGGCTGTGGACGGTTCAGAAACCTGCCTACCAATGACATCATCGGCAGGCAGCTGTGGTCATTTCAAACTAAATGTAACATTTTAAGGATGCAATAACGACGGTTTCTATTTTAGCATGCTGTCTTTCCAGGACCTATTACTGTATTATTATATCCATTACTGTAGCTTGGAATCCACATTGATGATGCCATCGGTAGGCATGTTTCTGAACTGAAATGGTGCCATCTTATTATGAGCATTCTTGAGGACCAATTATATGAAGATAAGGTTGACAATGGGTGAAGTGCTCCGTTTGTGAGTCCTTCTCACATGTCTTACTGTAAGCCTAGAAAACATTGCGATCAAACATCCATGAAACCATTCAACATTTCTATGTGCAGCTGTTCTGAAAGACAGATGGCGGCAGGAAAAACATCTGTGTGATTTTCATGGGTTGTGAATGTTGACTTCAAGTATCAACACGTGGATGTAGAGACGGCACTAGACGAGCAGGTGTCTCTATCCTTGTGGATTCTTTATGGATCTATGAGTTGTATGGCTGGCAATTAACCGAAAATAATAATAATAACAATTTCTCCAAGCAAGTAGTCCTGAAACTGCCAGCACAAACCAGGAAGTTGCTGTGCAAATGAATTGAACCCATTAAAGCCGGGAAAGCACGCTATGAGCTTGTAGATCTCTTATTTTTGAAAATTCTTGAAAATATGTGGAAATCCTTTTAATATATATATTATAATTTTTTGAAAGCGAACATTTTAAACTCAAATCTTTGCTTCTGGGGGTCCCTGGAACAAGATATTTTGAGATGGGGCTCCGTTGCCAAATGCATATCATTTTGGGGGTCCTTGACATGAAAAAGCTTGAGCACCACTGATGTATAGCAACATACGTTTTTCAGGAAACTGTTAGGATTTAGAAGACATTTAGTAGAATCGGCTTCAGGTCTTAATGGGTTAAGGTACAGAGTGCACCAAGCGGTACGCGTCAAGATATCTGTTTTTGTTTTAAAGTGATTTGTAGAACCTTGCACAAACATGGGACAAAAAGGAGCACTCTTCTTACCTTGCCATATGAAAGACAAAATCATGGATGTTGAAGCACGGTGAATATCGTATACAAGCCGTTGGCGCAGTGATACTGATACATGTTGTTTATCAAGGATGTTACCATGGGACTCAGCCAATCAGAATAAAGGACTGTAATTATCCCTTTTAGAATCAGAAATGGAATACAGGGATTTTGTTTATGCCACAGTAACTTACACACATGAGCTCGTATTGTCATATTGTTCCTCTAATGCTCCGTGTCTCCTCTCTCCAGCTCACCCCCGGTGGGAAGGCGGCTCAGGCGGGCGTAGGTGTGGGCGACTGGGTGGTGTCCATCGCCGACAGCAACGCAGAGGACATGACCCACGTGGAGGCGCAGAACAAAATCAGAGCAGCGACAGATTCCCTCACCCTCACCCTCAGCAAGTAAGTGTGCCCACACTTCACCACACCATGCCACGTCAGGAGCCCCCGGGGGCAGTGTTGCCAGATTCTGTGAGAGAAACAAGCAACCAGGCCTAGGAAAACCAGCCCAAAAGAAGCTACTATGGGCCACATGAGCACTTTAACATATACATCAGCTATTTGAAAATAGCAGATCTACAAGCTCACAACGCGTCGCGATGCGACGCGTTGTGAGCTTGTAGATCGGCTATTTTCAAATAAAATCTTGCGGGGAAATTATAATAAGCAGATCTGGCAACCCTGCCCGGGGGCCACAAGCACACCGTTACTGCAATCCGCACCAAACCGTTCAGGGGACTGGCATGAGAATAATCGCACAAAAAAAACAAAAACACACATGTGCCACTTCAGCAGTGTTACAGCAGTGTTTAACACTTCAAATGGCCATAACGCGGTGATCATTGCTCTGATCAGCGCAATATGGGACTAGATGTGAAGACCGTGTAGTGGCCTGAAAATCTGGTTCGTAAATCCCACAGACACTTTCATTTTCAGAAGAAGCAAAAAAAAAGCAGATCTACAAGCTCGCAAAGACCGGCTATTTTAGCTGCTTTCGCATTACACTGTCACTCTTGTAACAAAGGTCATTCATTTATGGGGAAAAAAAACATCAAAAGTTGAAATATGGAGATGCAAGGGTTCTGCCGTTTATCTGTCGATAAATGATAAAATGCTTTACCCCTCGTTATCAGACACAAACAGAGACAAGATGGGTGGATATCCGTGTAGTTTGTCCCCATATGGCAGTGTAATAACTAACTAGTAACTTTACAGGTGTGGCACTTTCTCCAAATTATTAAATAGGGCTGCAACTATCCATTATTTTCTTTAGTGATAATCTTTTAGATTAATTTATTAATCAATAAGCACTTTTTCAGAAAAATATACATCTGGTAGTTTGCTGTACATTGTCACCAAGGGAAGACACCCTACAAACGGCACAAGGCAGGGGTTGGTGGGCTCAGTGGTGCTTACCAGCAGGCATTCATGGCATGGCAGGTCTTACCAGCAGGCATCCATGCCAGTCTTACCAGCACACATCCATGCCAGTCTTACCAGCAGTCTTTGCCAGCCTCTCTCTGGTGCGTTGCCAGCAGGCCGTTGCATTGGGCTTTGTTCCGTTTAAACAGTACAGAGCATTATTCAGCACAGCCAAGACACACTCTCACATGATGTCTCTCTATTATAATGCAATCGGAGGCGTTCCTCTCCCCAGTAAATGCAAAACTGTTTGTTGGAAGGGAAAGCCAAGGTAAATCACATTTTCCCCCAAGTCACTTTAATCAGCGTCAGATAACATTTCCCAGCAGCCAGTGTGCACACAATACCTGCTCACGTACGTACCGTAACGTTGTGCCAGAATATTCCTCGTTGAATTGGTATCTCTCAAGCCAGAACACAAGCCAAGGAGTTTCAATCAGGAACGTAATTATTTTTTTTTGCGAAGCTTTTTCAACCCACAGTGTCAATAGAAAGAAACTGATATAAATGCAAAGCTTAAGTGTTTAGTAAAAAGTAGAGTCAGTGATTGTTGCTTTTAGATGTAAAATCAAAGGTCTTGAGAATGTTTTTTGTCTTTTTACGTTGTGGTTGTGCAAATGGCTAGCCCTGTGGGTGGATCAGCGCCAACTTTCTTGTGCACACTGCCAGTAGGCCATAGAAGCATCTCCACTATTTTATTTCCCGCACTTTTTGAAATATTTAATTTAACGTTATAGTGGAAGTCAACGGGGTCATAGATGACCGACGTCACAGGCTGGTCACATGAATTCCTGAGATCCATATTGGAGCCACCACGCCGTTTCCCATGTGGATCCGGATTCCTGAGATGCACATGATTTACCTAGTTTTGTAATGCTCAAATGAGTGCATAATGCGACTGTCAATACGCACAGCTAACTGTTACTGGAAAGATCACCACTGTGTCATTGTCTGTCATCAGACTCCAGAACAGTTTGTTAAAGACGGTCGGACCATAACGGTGCTCTGGAATGACTAGTCCATTGACTATGTGACTCACAGTCTACTTGACATGACTGCTGACTGTTTACCAAAGCATCCTGTGGTTTTACCGTTTTTTTTTAAGGAAGCCATTGTTTCCCTTTTAATCTTTTTTGGAGGACCTGAGGACTAGAAACTTTAGATACTGAAACTTGAGCTCTAGATGGGTAATCCAACACAGTGTTTATATTTTTGTTAAAGTTATGCATGTTTAAACTAAGCATGGGTTGATTTGAAAAGTATGGCCAAAAAGTACTCCGTGACTTCTTAACCATGCAATCAGGTTCATAGCCAAGGAGTTTAATCATGCATTAACTAAGGCAGTATTAGTGTTTGGCAGCATAGATTTGAGAGTTTAATCATGTATTAAGGTAGCATTAGTGTTTGACAGCATAGGTTTTAACCTCAGGGTTTTCTCTCAGCTTTCGGGTGGAAACCTTGTATGGCCAAAACCGTAACTTTTCAGGAAATGGAAAGGGATTTTTCAGAAATGGTGAAAACAGCAGATCTACAAGCTCACAATGTGTCGCGATTCGACGCATTGTGAGCTATTTTCACTACTTTTGCTTGACATTCTTGTATGGCATTAAAAATGACCAAAGAAACCTAAAAAGTGGAAATTTGGAGATACAAGGTTTCTTCCCGACAAACAGCGACGACATTATATCACTGCGTACGTTCGGCTGTGTATTTCTTGTTAACACAGACCAGGCCTCTCTCTCTCATGGTGTACACGCCACGGTCTGTGCTCAGATAACAACATATGAAGGATATTATGCAGAATTCTGTGTCGGGTCACGTGACCCCAGGTTCAGACGGGGGAGAACAGCACATTTCCCGTATGCCGTGAGTCTCAACATCACAGAACTGCTGACGGTGATGTTACGATTATTATTTTTTCCCCTGCAGAAAGAGGTCATTTATTATACCGCAACCTAAAAGCCCAAAAAAGGAGCGTGTGTGTGTGTGTGTTTCTCCACTCGTTCTCAACATCTGATCCGGGGACCACCAGGGGTCCAAATGGACCCTTATGGGTCTGTTGCTCTGAGAGTGTACACATGGAACCAAATGGATCCTTCCGGGTGCATTTGGTTCTATTTGTACACCCTCAGAGTAACATAAACACTGAGGATTTTTACAGTTTAGATGAGACGCCCGTTGGATACGAAGTCTATCCAAATGGGGGTCCGTGACCTAATGCATATCAACGCGGGGGTCCTTGAAAATGAACACGGTTGAGAATCACTGACGCACTAAATACCGCAACCTAAATGCCCAAAAAAGGAGTGTGTGTGTGTACGTGTGTTTATGCAACCCATGAGTGAGACAGCAAATAGACTCATGCTGGAATCCTGTGATGAGTGTTGGGGGAGGAGGAGGGAGAGGCCAGACACAGAGAGGGAGAGAGCTCAGGAGACCATGGGAGAGGCTGAGGTCATCATCTCCACTGTGGAATGATGGACCACAATTAAATGGTTTCTCTTTTTGTATGCGAGTCACATGTGCTCGCTCACTCGTCTTCATTCTATGCATCTGTCTGTCTGTCTGTTCATCTCTTTCTGTCTGTCACCGGACTCTGGTGTCTTGGGTGCAATCTGACAGCTTGGTGTAGCATCGGACTGGGCTTTGACTGACAGACAGACAGACATTATTCTAGGATCACAGTAGGCATGAAAAACAAGCCGAGTACAGGCGCACGCACACGCACGCACGCATGCACACACACACACACACACACACACACACACACACACACACACACACACACACACACACACACACACACACACACACACACACACACACACACACACACACACACACACACACACACACACACACACAGAGAGTGACAACGAGCAGTCAAATCCACTGGTGTTATGGCCTGAACACACACATAATTTTCTTTTCTTTGGCTCTTCTGTGGTACGGGGGAATCCAACATCCAGTTCCATATATTGTAAGAAAGTCAATACCTGTGCACACGCTTATCACCTCTGATTGATTTATATTAATAAGACTATGTCTAATAACTGCATTGATGTATTAATAAGACCGGGTCTAATAACGCTGTGGCTTCCCTGTTCCCTGTAGTTGGAGGCCAATCTGGAGAAAAAAAATGATTTTTTTTTAAATGGAAGATGTATTATGCATATGCCAAAACTTTAAAATGAGTCCAGCACGAATGCTTTTGTATATTCACATTTAGCATTTTTTCTCCACATATAAAAGTGGGGGGAAATGTTTTTTCTCGGGCCAACAGTCTGTCGTCATGGTGTTTCATTAGTCTAATGCATCAGCGCCTTCAAACAATTGGCTGTAAACGTGTCCTTCTAGGTTTTGTCTCTGGTGAGTCAACAGTGTAATCTGTTTTGCAAGGGAAATCGCTTACAGTCAGGAAGTTGACAGGGAGTGCACTGCGTATAGGTGTGGCGTCCAGGTCACCGTTGCCAAAACTAACAGTTGGTGCTGTGTGTACGGCCCTTAAGATATGTGCCTGATCCTATCTGTCTGCTTGTCAGTGCCAGAGAATGTTATTAATCTGCATGAGAGTGAGTGGATTTTGGAGGAAAAACCTCCGGCTTCAGTTCCCTATTGAACAGTGGTTCTCAAACTATGGGTCGCGACCCAAAGTGGGGTCGCAGGAAGGTGGTGTTGGCAACCAAAAAAAGAAGAAATATTTTTTTATCATTAAACGGTAAAAAATAATTGTTTCTGAATTGGTCGGCAAAACATTTCCCTCATAATATGGGGTTGTGCCATAAAAAAGTTTGAGAAGAACCCCTGCTATAGAACAACGCATCTACTCTACACCTTTTTGGAGAATGGAGACGCGATCGAGTTGACCGTCTAAAAATGTCACGCTGCCACAGAAAAAAGCTAAAATGTGTATCCCCATCAGAGTAATTTGCTCAGCTTGGCTTTATGGGTTCGCCACAGAAAAAAGCTAAAATGTGTATCCCCATCAGAGTAATTTGCTCAGCTTGGCTTTATGGGTTCGGAATTGAAATGTATTTTAAACCATGACATTATAAATTATCAGTTAATTGGTCCTTACTAATGTTCATTAATAGACATGCGAAATCTCCATCTACTCACTCTGCGTCTCATTGGTGGGCTGTGGACAGTTCAGACATCTGCCTACCAGTGACATCATCAATGGGGGATTCCCAGCTAATAGGAACTATACAGACTTGATCTTCCTGGAAAAGTTAGCATGCTGAAATGGAAGCCAAAAATGGAAAAAAAAAGTTTGACATCTTGTTTGAAATTTCCAAACCCGCCTACCGATGACGTCACTGGTAGGCAGGTTTCTAAACTGTCCAAAGAGAGATGGACCAAGTAGACAGAAATTGTGCCATCTCATAATGAGCAATGGTGAGTTCCAATTATATGAAGATAAAAGAAAATGGGTGAAGTGGTCCTTTAACCACTTGAGCCCCAGCATCCATTTTCTGGGGGGAATAGCCGATCGGCTATTTTTGGCTAAGAGATTTGGTGACTCTAGTCCGGTTCTCTAAAACTAGATGGTTTTTAAGTGGTTAAGTGTGAATTGTGTTGCTTTTTGAGGTCATGTCTCATCATGTCTCCTCAGCAGCAGATCCCATCCTAGGGAGTGGTGTGATTGTTTGGATAGATGTATACAGTACCAGCCCATCAATGGTTACTTGACACCACACATCCAGTGCATAGTTCTTTAGCATGCGGTGCTTTCCCTGCCTGTAGTCCTCTGCTCTTTGCAGAGGCCAGCTTTTGTAAACGGCACACATTCCGCCTCGGTTTTCCTCAAGACACTCCTTTTTAAACCCCCCCACCCCTCCCTTCAACCCCCCCCCCCCCTCCATCCATCCATCCATTCCATCCCTCCCTCCCTCGTTTCTTTTTGTTGTTGTTGTATAAAACAACATCCTATTAGCCTTTTTTTCCCTTCTTGTGTTAAAACGAGAGAGCAGTGGTGGGGAGAAGTACTCAAGTAAAAATAGCAGCGATATAATCATGTAAATGCGTTACCATATTCTAATACCATAATGTCAAATTACTCTGTAACGAGTAAAAGGCCTGTATTCAGAATTTTACCACAGTAAAAGTAAAAAAGTATTGCCATCAAAATATACTTAAAGTGCCAAAAGATAAAGTACTCATTATGCAGAATGGCACATTTCACAGGTTTTTGCAAAATGTTTTAGAATTTGGCAAAAATCTTTTGAAAATGGCCGATCTACTAGCTTGTGATGTATGCAAGTATTGGATTATAGAAATACTCACGTAAAGTTATAGTACAGTACCTCTAAATTGTGCTCAAGTACAGTACTCGAGTAAAAGTACTTGGTTACCACTTTCCACCGCTGCAAGAGGGTTCATATTATTATTTGTACTTGTCTTGGCCAGTGTTGACCGTTTATCTTGTGTCCCCGGTGGGAGGACCGCTCTGATGAGATGAGATGCGGTGGCGTGGTGTTGTTTTTAGAGATGTACCGATACCATTTTTTCTCTCAAAGTGGGGTCCTGGGACTCTCTGGGTTACTTGAGGGGGTTCCAAATGGACCCTTACAGGTCTGTAACTCAGAGAGTGTACAAATGGAACCAAATGGACCCTTACGGATCCATTTGGTTCCATTTGTACACTCTCAGAGTTATGGGGGTCCTTGAAATTAAAAAGTTTGAGAACCACTGATCTAGGAATAAATAAAAATGTAGTGCAGCTACAAGATAGTCAAATAATAATGTAAATGATACAGTAAGAGTATAAAACAATAGTGCAACTGAAGCATTCCAAATACAAAATAATTGATGACTGACAAATGACATATCATCATGTGATAAATTACATGGTATCGGAATGGCACATACTCGCCGATACCGATACCAGCAGTATCGACAGCTTTTCCGATACTGGTATCGGTATCGGAACAACTGTAGTTGTTTTGGTTCGATGCCGGGTTATCTCCACGGGAAACGGCTTCAGTTTTTATCTATGGTACAGGCCTTTTTACCGGACGTTTTGCAAAGTGCAGGCCCTGGAGTGAAGGGGAAGAGCTCCACCCTCTTCATTTATAATCCAGAGGGACACAATAGGTCCATATTTCACCGTTCCGCCGCCGCTGACCTGTCTGGGTGGGATGTGGTTCAGGCGTGCCGATGATGTATGCGACCTTGAGAAGAATGTCCTGGATCATTTTTAGTGAAATATCTGAGATCACTGACTGCCGCTTGGAAGCCAAGCACGTATCGGCTAGAATAAATGAGCCTTGAAACTTTGTGTGTGTGCGTGCGGGGGGTGGGTAGGGTGTGTGTGTGTGTGTGTGTGTGTGTACGCGGGGGGTGTGTGTGTGTGTGTGTGTGTGTGTGTGTGTGTGTGTGTGTGTGTGTGTGTGTGATTGTATAAAGTGTGTGCGTGTAAAGTTTCAGTCTAGGTCAAACCCAGCCCATAAACCAAGCTAATTTATTCCTGGAGGCTGCGACTTGATCTTACTCTTTTCCTCCACTTTTCCTTTTCTTTTCTCTGCCTGGTCCAGTTTTTGGCAAAAAAGAAACGGAGAACGGAGAACAAAAGCAGTGGTATCTGTAGCTGCCTGCTGTCATGATGGGATCTCTCTCTCTCTCACACACATACACACACACACACACACACACACACACACACACACACACACACACACACACACACACACACACACACACACACACACACACACACACACACACACACACACACACACACACACACACACACACACACACAGAGGCCTAACATCCCAGACTCGCGCCTCAGCTTGTCAGAATTTGTGTTAACACTAAGACAATAGTCTGGTTGGTAGTGCTATGAATGTCAGCCAGTGGCTTTAACTTGTCATGGGGTTTGGTGTGAGTTGTGACGCACACGCTGTGTGTCCTCCGCTATCAGCCTACAGCCGTTCTCTCTCTCTCTCTTCCACTCCTCTGTGTTTCTACTATCTACACAACACTCTGGCATTTTGTCATCCTGTCTGTCTGGAGCGCGGCTCTATCAGTGGCTGTCCGGGCCATGACACCAGTGGATTTGACTGCTCGTTGTCACACTGTGTGTGTGTGTGTGTGTGTGTGTGTGTGTGTGTGTGTGTGTGTGTGTGTGTGTGTGTGTGTGTGTGTGTGTGTGTGTGTGTGTGTGTGTGTGTGTGTGTGTGTGTGTGTGTGTGTGTGTGTGTGTGTGTGTGTGTGTGTGTGTGTGTGTGTGTGTGTGTGTGTGTGTGTGTGTGTGTGTGTGTGTGTGTGTGTGTGTGTGTGTGTGTGTGTGTGTGTGTGTGTGCGTGCGTGCGTGCGTGCGCGTGCGTGTCCCCAGTGTGACTTTCTTTAAGGAAACAGCCCCATGATGGTGGGTGTGTGGAGAACAATTTATATTTAGTCTCAGTGAGATTGGTACCAGTGAACCAAGGTTCCTCTGTTTTGCATTAGAATGATTATTTGAACGTGTGGTGGTCTCTCCTGCATTGCATCAGTCTGCAGGGACCCCACTGAGTAAGGTGATCTGTGTGGGAGTGGATTTTTAGATATGTACAACATCGTTGCACTTGCACTATGCTTAGCATGATGAGCGCATCTGGTTTGAGTTTAGCCAAGGTAGTTTGGCGCCTACACTGGGGCGGAAGATTGATTATGATGATATCGTTACTGTCAGGCAGAAACCTTGTATCTCCGTATTTCAACTTTTTATGATTTTTTTTTCATAAATTAATGCCCTATGCTACGGTGTCACACAAAAGTTGCGAAAATAGCCGATACTACAAGCTCACAATGCGTCGTGATGCACGTTGTGAGCTTCTAAATCTTCTATTTGTGCTATTTTAGATTTTTATTTTTTTTCCTTTTAAGTGAAAGTGGTTAAGTGTGTCTATGGGTTTTTATAAATGTTGAACCAATAAAAAGTATTAAAAATAGCTACATTGGATCCATTGGAACACAAGTTCTTTTTTTAATTTTCTGAAAAAGTAACCGTTTTGGACATACAGTACAAGGTTTCCAGCCGACAGCCATGATGTGGTGTTCGTAATGCCTCCATGGACCAAAAGTTATCATTGAGAAACAAACTATCCAGAAGGATAGTTTACATTTCCAAGGCAAATTAGAAGCAGATGTAAAATACTGCAAGCTCTCCCTTATTCAAACTAAGTGGTTGACAGCTCATTTGAATTCAAACAACCAATATTGTGACTATCGCGATGAAAGTTGTTTGTCTCTGGGTTTATTTGTGCTGCCTTTTTTGTTTAAATTCCAGTGAACAAAGCCTTATTCATCGTAAGTTCGTGCTCTGACCACTTTTTTTTCTCCTTACTTTCTTTGCAGAGCTTTCCATGCGGGCGGAGAACAGAAGGTAAGGATGGTATTTGCTTGAAAAATGAGAGGCTCACCCCATGAATGAGACAAGAGATGAGGGATGCTTTGGCAATGCAATGCTCAACAGGTCCTCTGTTCTTTTAGAGTGCAGGTTCTCAAACGGTGTTGTTGAGGTGCCGTGAGACAAGTTCAGATGTGCCCACATTATCCCATTAAGACCCGAGGCGATTCTTAAAAATTCTAACAGTTTTTTGAAAAAAATCTAAAAAATGTTTTTCAAGATTTTTCAAAAATAGTAGATCTACAAGCTCATAGTATGAGCTTGTATATCTGCTATTTTTGAATAGCCAAAGAAATCTAAAGTGACACAGATGCGTTCCAGGTCTTAATGGGTTATTATTGCTGTATATACAATCATGCAAAAAGTTATCAATTATTTTTTAAATATACTATGTTCTATTCATTCAAATTCTATATCCACATTTAAAACATTTTTTGAACCATTTTTAAACTGGCATCCTATTTTGGGCATGTCATTAAAGACAACTTTTTCTATATCCCACAAATGAATAAATTAAAAAAAGCAAAAATAGCACACCTACAAGCTTATACCACGCGTGGCGATGCAACTGTGAGCTTGTAGATCTGCTACTTTCACCATGAACACAGGTGTTGCCTTGAGATTTTGACTTGCCCGTCGCTGTGCCTTGGGCACAGCAAGTAAAACAAAACCCTTTTTTATTTGGACCCTAGATGAACCGTTTTCCACCCCGCGTGCGTCCCGTTAACGCAGCCTCGCGGTTGCATCTCAGCGAGCCTGTTCCCCACGGTCAGCCCTCGGACTGCGCTGACGGATGATGCAATTGGAAACCCTCTTTAAGCTCGGCTCCCACAGAGAGGCCTCGACAATGTGTTATATGTCACCTTGCATCACTTCTTAAAACTATCTCGCAGGGTCCTTTTTTAAAGCGTGCATTACCAAAGCATCCGTCAGCTAGAAAGGTGCTGGTGTTCTTTGCTAGCAGGAATGAATATGGCGTTACTTTAACAATTGGAATGTTGCTTTTGAATGCTCCTGACTGAGGTATATCCTTTAATGCTTTGTTTGCACAATCCCCGCTTCAAGTGTAATGGCTCTGTATTTAGCATTACTGGCCTGTTGGAATATTCTTTACTACCTGAATACTGCAATTGCCAACATGTGGGCCGCGAGGATATTGCAAGTGGGCCCCCAAATAATTGGCATAAAGTAAAATAGACATGCTCTGTTAATGCTCGACTCGTGGCCCACCCAACTGACCACGTGTTAAGTGTTCAAATGGGTGGGCAGCTTTTGAACTTTTTAAGTGGGCCCTGGATCCAGAAAAGATTGGGAACACCACTGGAATACCGCATTGGAGTCATTTATTCCCATGTGCTGGCGCACAGCACGTCCACAAGGTGGGGTAGGTCTGCATTTGTCTGCAGCAGCCCCCTTGTGTTGTGTATAGATAGGGTCACGCTCAGCGTTCAATAACGGATAACCCTTTTGGAAGAAGCGTGTCATTTAAACGTAACCACTTCGAATGTCTTCTCAGCGCTGAGTGCTTTCTTTTTCTCCCACCAGCGGAATCGGGTCATATTCTAATCTGGACGGCCAGCCGCTGGCTGACATCCAACGCAAATATTTGTCAGACAATGGGGTTGTGTGTTCACACCTCTTAAGCACTGCCTTCATGTGCAGGGGAAGAAAAGTCAGCCGGCTGTGACTACAGAACAGAGCTTTGGCCTGGCCTGGCAGCGCTGGCTGCAGCAGAGTAATGACTTGTTGTGGTGAACAATGATTCCATGTTACTGTGGGAGAGGACGATGATGATGATGATGATGATGATGATGTCTCAACTGAAAAGCCTGGGATTGTGCAACGGCAGAAAAGAAATGTTTGCCGTGTTTGAAGCACCGTAACTGCATGATGTGTGCTGTGCTCTCTCTCTCTCTCTCTCTCTCTCTCTCTGTGTCTCTCTCTCTGTGTCTCTCTCTCTACCTCTCTCTATCTATCTCTCTCTCTTTCTCTCTCTCTCTCTCTCTCTCTCTCTCTCACGCCCCCCATGTAGGATTCGCTCGCCGCAGCCTCTGTGCAGCCAAAGTACTCCTTTGCCCCCAGCACGGCCATTAACAAGATGGCGAGGCCGTTTGCGGCGGCAGGGGGGGGCGGCGGCGTTGGCAGCGCCAACGCGGGTTCCGTCATAAAGCCCGTGGCCTACTCCCCCAAACTTAACACCCCTCGCTCACAGAGCCCCGCCGGCATACTGCAGCCTCACAACGGGTAGGTTGTCACTGGTTGTGGTGGTGGGGTCCTTGAGGGGGACCCCAGGGGTCCTTGAGCCCCCCCCCCAGCTAAATGACTGATATTTAGGAACCTAATGGACCCATACGAGTCTGTAACAATGAGAGTGTGCAAATGGAACAAAATGGACCCTTACGGGTCCATTTGGTTCCATTTGCACACTCTCGGAGTTATGGGGGTCCGTGGATTGATGCATACCTAACTAGGGGGTCGTTGGAATTAAAGGAATTAAAAGGTTTTGAGAACCACTGAACACACCGAACAGGGCTGTGTCACCATCACACAAGTTTTTTGTTGACGATTAATTGTCATACAAATAATTGTGATTAACAATTTTATTTGGGAACGTATAAATCAAAATGACATTTCTGTTCAGCCTTTTTAGGCTTTGTAAACAAAGTTGCATCGGGCCCATATGACAAATAACTTAAATATACAAAGAAATGACTGACAGTGACACCAATAATGAAAATAAATAATGTACGCTAGCCAAAACAGGCCATGCATTTAAAGGTTTTTGACCCCCCCAAAAAAAAATACAAAAACAAAAATGTAGCTTATAGATTGTCTATTTCCGCTAATTTGTGATTATCTCAAATGATTATGATAGATGGTTATGTAATAATTGTGACAGGCTTCTACAGTAGGTGAACAGAAAGACTGTTCCCATTTAGAAGCACAAGGTGATGTACTGTTAGTTTTGAGTGGTTTGAGTGGACCAAACATTTTGTAATATTGACGAGGATCTTATCTTGGAGATGAAAGTCTTCACGGCGTCTGGAAATAATTCAGCTAATACAACAGCAACTTGTGCTTCCTGTGGTTTTTAGAAAAAGTCGATGTGCTATTTTTACCACAAAGAAATGAATTGGAATAATGGTCTGATGTACTGTAAAGGATACATTATTAGAACATGCTTGAACGTTTACCAATTATGACTTAATATTTCTACTATTGCTACAAAACATAAACAAGGGCATAAACAAGTTAATTTAGGTCTGATAAAGATGTACTGTGCATGTTCAAATTATTAATACTTTACATTACTTGCGATTTTCCAAATTAAGTTTTCTTGTACATTTTGGAAAAAAATGCCATTTTAACAGAGGAGAGGTGCCCACTCTTCCTTGGTGCCCACTTCTCCGGTTACCTGATACAACCCTAATTTGACGCATCTCTCTTAGTCTCTCTACCGCTCTGTCACAAAGAGATTGACGAACAGAATGAATTTGACGGTTCAAATCCTAAAACGGCATCTCGTGGCCCATTTAGAGTCCATCAATTTCCACCATGATGTCATTACTCCTCACTCAACCTTCCACATGCTTTGCGGTCGGAAAAGGCAATCTTCCTGACTACCGAAAAATCTGAGGGTTTATTTGGACCTTTTTTTCCCCCACTTGATATACTGTAGCAGATCGTTTGGTTTCAAAGCTGATAATGTGTTTTTGAAAGCCATGCTTCCCGTCATCGTCTGGTTGTTTGAAACGTAACGTAACTCCTTTTTTTGGGGGGGGGGGGGGGGGTGTCGTTCACATCACAGTGAACCTGCGAGGTCTTTCTTGCGTGGCACGAGACAAATGTCACGGCGCTCAAGCATTTTTTATAACTCAAAATCGTCAACTTCGTTTTTGAGTGGTGCCAGCCACTCCTACACTTGACCGTGTGTGTGGGTCTGTCCGTTTGAGCACGGCCTCAACAGCTGCAGCTGATTGCAACACAAGGATGCAACCAGTTACACTAATTCAAAGGCACCACTCTCTTCACACTGGGTGTGATTTTTTACAGTTGACAGGCAGGAATAAATAAACATTTTACAAGGGTTTGCGGTGCAGATCCAAATTACATTTGTCATGTCATCTTGCAGCGTGACATTAAAACGGTCCACTTCTTAAGAGGTCTCCTTGAAATGGACCGAATGGTATTTGAGCGTAGAGCACTCTGGTTCCCGTAGGAGGGGAGGGGGAGACGGGTGAATGCCCGATGTCAAATTTTCAAATTGACACATTTTGAACAATTTGAGTACATTCACTGGTACTTGATGCCAACGCTTTGAATACATGCCCTTTACTTGTAACGGAGCATTTCTACATTGAGTTATTGCTACTTCTACTTAAGTAAAACATCAGAGTACTTCTTCCACCATTGCCTGGGCTGTAGGGTGGGGTGTGGGGAGTTGAGTTGACTTTTTGGCTCTGGATACATGTTGTCTGTTGCTGTTTTTAGAAGGCTCCTATAAAATCTGCTGAGTTCTCAAAGTGCTTTTACTGTGGCGGTGCCGTATTACTGAGCAGCCTTTACTTTATAGAGAGGCCTCACATGTAACCCTGAAGTTTCTGCCTGAAGTCTGGTCCACTGGACGTATTCCTCCTGCCATCTTTGAAACCAACCAGCCCCCCAATGGTAGGTCTGTATGACTCGGTCCGACGATATCGGTTATCGGCAATTCTTTTAGCCGATTCGTACAAGTTTTAAAGAAAAATTTATAAAAATAGCCGATCTACTACAAGCTCACTGCGCGTTGTGAGCTTGTAGACCGGCTATTTTTTTATTATAAACTTCAATCAAATCTATTTTTTTCAAATTTATTACAATTGATTAGGCTCCTTTTTTTTGGGACAAAATCTATCTTTCAAAACATCGTAATCAGTGGTCTGGGACTCTCCAAAATCGGGATTAGAATTGAACCCAAACATCTGGCATCTGTCGGGCTCTCAGTCGAGACATGTCTAGTCGGCTACAGGCTTTGTGCGTACCATGTGTGTTGGCACACCGCTGTCCCGTATGTTTGTGCTTGTTGTACAGAAACAGGTTTGGCTAGACGGTATTTGCGCAAAGCTTATACTGTACATGCTTTTTTACTGCAGTGACATTAAGCATTATTGACCGGGTGTGTTGGAGAACACACAGGGAAACTGTTTGAATTGCTGGGCTAGTATGGAAATGAGCCTTGATTCCTTTGGCAAATGCCAGCGCTGTTGACAGACGTGGGAGTATCGTTTGTTGAACATGAGGGAGACGAGCAGGGTGGCAGGCAGCGAGGATCTGCGCCGATCCTGCTCAATCATTTCAGGGCAGGGTGACACCAGATACTGTTTTCCCACTTAATTAGTGCATATGTTTGTGCATACATGCTAAAAATAGGCGATTGACACCTTTACCATTACCAGCAGACGGGTATGCCTTTCTGTTTAGTTTGTTTTTCGTCATGTTTTGAAAATTTGCTATTCTGTCCGGGTGTCAATTTTTTTTTGTGATTTGGGGGGGGGGGGGGAGAGAGAAATTGTAGAAAGCAGCAGCATGGAGATCAGTGAACATGTTACGTTGTTTACTTATTTTTATATCCGTTACTTATTGCGTGTTGTTCCCGTCTATTTACGTTCATCCGACGTCCGGAACTTCAACGCGCGTCATCATAGCATAGCATAGGAAATTAGCGTGTCTACCCAGGTGTCATGTTTCCATCACTGCCGATCGGAGCTGGAACCGATAGCATCATCTGTGACTTGCAGAGTCATTTGTCCCAAGTGTGACCTTTACCTCTAAAGACAGAATTCAGATGTTAAGTGTTTTGTTTTGCTTTGTTTTTATCCAATAGGAGAAGGACTCTAGTGTAGAGCATTTTTAGGTCATTATATTTTCACAAATAATAATTGTAAATTGGCTATTTTCAATATTAGTCGTATTAGAAGTGTATATAGGGCTTAATTGGTTAATATGTTTGAAAAACGTGTGTGTGTGTGCGTGTGTGTGCGAGGGTCTCAGCTTTTGTCAGATGTAAGAAGCGGGGGCTCCTTTTTTTTTACCACTGGTCTAGAGAAATAGAATGCATTTTGAAATACCCACAATGCCATGCTCCCTCCCCCGGATAACGGGCCTGTCTTCTTTTGTCACTTACTGCATGTTGGGTGCATCCTACACCATGCTTTTCTCTGCTGTTGTGCACGGATCTGTTCCCACACCATGCTTTTCTCTGCTGTTTTGCACGGATGGGAGCCTGTCATATTTTCACACCTTCTGTTTAGTGTGCTCTGCCCACGCTGACCCTCTTCCTTTCACTCTCTGTTCTTCTGTTCTGCAGATGGAACCTCTTGACAAGTCAGTAAAACTCCTTTTACCTTTTCTGCTGTTTTACCTTCACCGCACAAAGATAATGTCACATTTTCTAGTTCATTCTCATACCACTTCCATCCACAATTAGTAACACATTTTTTTCCCTTTTCTTTCTAATAATAAGTAAAGCCCCGATGGCTTTTCAGTGCTTTGTACAAAATTCTGTTATATTGTTTGAGCGCCTGCAGGCAAAGCTGAACTATTTTTTTTCCCGAACAAAAATAATTCTTTATAGTCTTTGATTTAGCTTTTGCCTTCCTCTTTCTTCTCCTCTGCTTTTGCTCTTGTACCTGTCCTGATCTGGGGTGCGTCCTACAGGGGTGAAGCCACTTACTATGAAGACGCTTACGCCAAGTAAGACCCATGCAGGTGCATGCCAGGCCAGTGCTTCTCAAAGTGGGGTCCTCCGGACCCCCAGGGGTCCTTTTGAAGGGGGTTCCAGGAGGTCCCCGGCAAAGAGATTAGTTAATATAGCATCAATATCAGCTTAACAACTTTAACCCTATTTTATGCTTTGTCTCTTCCAAAATGGCTAGACGCGAGTTTGTTGACATTTTTTATCTTTAGCATTGTGAGCTTGTAGATTTGCTAGTTTTAAATTTGTTTCGAAAAATGTTGAATCATTTTAAACATTTCAACAACACCAATCTTCCCTTAAGGGTTCTCTGGCGTAAAACCTTTTCAGATGGGGGGGGGGGGCCAGCGGCCAAATGCATATCAAATACATTCCTTGGCATGAAAGATGTTGGAGAACCACTGGTGTGTTATTATATCACGGCCTGTGTTATTCAGGCCGTGATATCGTGGCTGTTGGATGGAAACCTCATATGTCCAAAACTGTTATTTTTATGAATTCAAATGAAAAAATAGCAGGTCTACAACCTCAAAATGTGTCGCATTTTGAGCTATTTTTGCTACTTTTGTGTGACACTGTAGTATGATGAAGTAGGGCATTCATTTAGGAACAAAAAAAGTTAGAATATGGTGAAGAGGTTTCTGTCCGACAGCAACGATATACTGTATAACTGTAGACGACACAAGTGGTGGCATTTATGGGTAGCATTATAGTGAAGACAATGGAGCAGGTTAGATTAGCAACCATTTATCGTTGCTGTCGGGCAGAAAACTCAGTTTTGAACACATGAGGTTTCCACCCGACAGAGACTAAATGCATGTTTTAGGTAACTACTTTCAAGTGTGACGCTATTAGAGATATTTGTAACCCTACCCTGTTATATAATTATGCTAAAGGAGAACTAAAGCCTACAGTAGGCATGTTGTGAGTTTGCTGCCATCTAAAGGTAAAGAAAGTAACTCGTCTAAAGGTTACATCTCATCTAAAGGACTTGGCTGAGCTCAGTACACTGTGATGTAAGCATCACAGCTGCTAATACAATGATAATGGGTGTGTTAGCTTTAGGTGTGCAATGTAAATGCTATTGCTCATTGGCACAGCTAATTCTAACAAACCCATCTTTGATTTTATAAACTGCAGCTGTGTTGCTTACGTCACAATGTGCCATGCTCAGCCTTTTACGGCAGCCAATTCACAAAATTGTACAAATGTGGCCTAGGGTTTAGTCCCCCTTTAATTTAATATAATATAATAAATACAATTTATACATTTATTTAGCTCCTGAAGTACTTTTTCCAAATGCAACAGCAGTTGCTATAGTCTGGCAGTCTTGTCAGTATAGGATTTCTGATTAGGTAATTTTATGTGTGCATCCACAAGAAGCCCATGTCAAGTCCTAGTAATGAGCCTCCATTAGTGCATGTGTGATGTGTCTTAATTAGTTGACTCTGTTAATTAGTCTACATGACCCACACATGTTGGGTCATGGTTGGCCTCATCGAAGTCAGCTGATCAGCTCGCTTGTAGTTGAACGGGTAGTCCGTAGGTGGCGTTTTGTTAACCGGGATTCGTGTGATGCTGTTGGGCACGTGTACGTACGTGCGTGTGTGTGTGGGTGTGCGCGTGCGTGTTTGTGTGTGTGTGTGCTGGCGTGCGTGCGCTTGTGTGTGCAAGCAGGCACGGCCTGAGAGCGGACAACATGCCCTGTTTCATCCCCAACGATCGCAGCAAGAAGAGGCTGATTGAGGACACTCAGGACTGGCAACCTCGCACTGGTACCACCCAGTCTCGCTCCTTCCGTATGCTGGCCCAACTCACAGGCACCGACTACAGTAAGTTAGGGCCCTGGCCTGGAAGGGAGGGAGAGAGAGAGAAGACGGATACATTTATATACAGTATAGGGAGGGGTGGGAGGGAGAGGGAGTCAAGAGAAGGGGAGAGAGGGGGAGTTATAGTATGAGGGGGAGAGCAGAGCTCAGGCGTTTTTAACCACTCAAGTTTTGCGATGCAACGCGTTTTGAGCAGAAATAGATCTGCTTTTTCTTTGTTTAGTCATTTTTAGAAATTTCTGGAAATCTTAGAGAATTTTTGAATCCCATGATTGTATTAGTGAGGACCAGCATTATGAAGATGAGGTTTAAAAAGGGTGATGTGCTTCTTTTAAGGGTAATTAAAAATAAGTGTAGGAGGAACCGTGCATTCTGTCAGTAGACAAGACATTCTCATGCGTGTTTCTTCTGGATCTCTCAGTGCAGGACCCAGATGATGAAATCCTGAAAAGATCCAGGTAAAAAGGCTTGAACGGACCGATACCGTTGTGGATGTGAACGGTCTTGAACTCTGTCACGTCATGTCTGATTTATACTTGGTTTGCGCGCTGTGTCGTGCACCGAAAATGGCAGATCTCCAAGCCCACAACACTACAGAAGGAGAGAGCTTGCAGGTGTGCTGTTTTTCGGTGCTCGACACTGGTGTGTGTGCAACTAGGTATACTGTAAATCTGGCTTCATAATAAGCCTGTGTGCCGTGACGCTAACGTGCTCGTGTGTTGTTCAAGGCTTTTTTTTCCGGAGAGAAAAAAAAGTAGTTAAACTCAACCCGTGTTTGTGTGTGTGTGTGTGTGTGTGTGTGTTATTATGTACCGTACTGTAGGTGTTAGATTTCACTACTTTGAACGCAAGCGTGTGTAGTGTGCAAGTTCTACCTTCATCCTTTTTGTATCCTGGCATGCATAAATATGCTTCATACCTAACCATCATCCCTTTCAACCTTCCCCCGGTTGGATTCGGAGATAACGACTTGAGAGTGTCTGCTCTTTCGTTTTACATTTCAAAACCAGTTTTTAACCTTATTCTGTCTCAGCTGTTTGACCTATTTTGTTTCTTCATAACCCCCCTATCCCCCCCACCCACTCCCTCCCTCCCTCCTCCTCGCTCTACATTCTTCTTCTTTCATAACTTCTTGTTAAACTTTTAAACTCCAGCTTTCGTTTCCTGTGTGTGTGTGGCTTGTCATCTTTTGTGTCTCTGTGTCTCATTCCCTCCTTTTGCGTGTGGTTAGGGAAAAGTTCCTCACGGAGATTCAGAGCCCCCGTTACGCGCGTCTGAGGGACTGGCACCACGAGAGGTCTGCCCGTGCCCTCAATATCAAATCCTGAAGCGTCGACCCCTAAAGAGATGTCACGAGGGACGCGGAGGAAAGCCAGCCGCACCGCCCCGAAGCCTGCTAAAGCGATAGCCACCACAACCCACTACAAAATGATGGAAAACAAACAAAAAAAGACGACGATAGCCAAATTATCCAATGGCAGATAAAAACAAACTCGCCCGGATACAGAGGAGGGAGAGGAAAAAATGGAATGGGAAAAGAAAACACCCTCCCCCCACTCACCCCCCCCCATCCCCCCCATACACACAAAATTAATAGAAATACTGTAGAAGTAACGCTGCCTAGATCACTGTTTCTCAACGTGTGGTCACACGGACCCTTACAGGTCCATGCGACCACAGGTGGCCTAGGTGACAAAGCCCAGGGTGGAACCTTGTGTACTGAGCCTGATAAGTGTCTTGATACTGATGATGATGTGTTATCGCCCTCTGAATGTGTGACGTGATGTTGATGGGTGCTGAAAGTGTCTGATTTCTCTCTGAATTTGTTTTTGATGTGACGGTGATGGGTGTTTGTCAACACTGCCTGGAACACCTTCTGTCTGTTGCCCCCATTTCCTGTTTCTCACATTGTTTGCAACTCGGGAGTCATATTAACAGCAGAGGGGTGGGGGGGAGGGAAGGAGGGGTTGTAGTACCATTCTGTTCTGTAAGTGTGGGGGGTAGTACCATTATTTTCTTTAAAGGGGGGTAAGCACTGTTCTGTTCTTGATTCCGCTTTGACTGTGTAGTTCAGACTCCTTCTTTGATCTGTAAGCTCTCTCTCTCTGTCTTTCTCTCTCTCTCTTTTCTCTCTCTCATTCTCTTGCTCTCTTTTAAGCCTGTGTTCCTTTTGTTTTTTGAGCTCTTCATCTTTGACTGTTTTCATTTCTGAGCCATCATCATTTTTAGACTTCTCCCACCATTAAGAAAGAAAGAAAGGGAAAGATAAATCTGCTAACTTGTTTTTTTCCTCTTCTGTCATTGAAAAATATAAAACATCTGGGGGAAAAAAACCAAAACACGAACCTTTTTCTGCATCTCTCGTCTGTTTTTCCTGTGTCCCTTTTCTTTTCTCTTCTTCTTCTATGATGGTAAACATCTTTTTAACGAGTCCGAAGCCCGATATTTAACCGTACGCCGGTGCCGTGCGGCCAAAATGGCCGATATGCAAGCTCACACCGCGTCGCAAACGTGCCGTGTTCTGAGCTTGTATGTCGGCTATTTTCGCAGTGCGACACCGCCATACGACGGAGCATATATTAGGCATGACTGAACAGTGTTTGACATGTAGTTACTTGGAGTACAATAGAAAATACTGCTGATGCTTGTAGCATTGCTTTAGTTGAACTATCATAGGCCGGGTAAACAGCATGCAAGCTACAGTACCAGGTGTACTTTGTGTACAGGCTGTACAGTAAGTGTACATTTTCTCCCAACACAGAGAATATGAACAAGTTCTACTTAGGATCAGTGGTGCAGTGCTCATTGCACAAGGTACCACGGCATCCCGCCATCCCACCGGTCTTTTGAGCAGGAGCACGCACATGCTTGGATGTGCACGTTTGTACCCATAAGAATCTCTCTCGCGTATCGATCAAAAACAACCATTAACACCTCTTACCGAAGCTTACAAAAGCTGCCGAGTGTCAACAGCTTGAATTAACAAAGGAATGACCCTGGCTGGATGCAGGTCACACAATGGACCATTGATAAATGGTCCATTGTGTGACCTGCTGCCAAGTACTGTAGGTGTTGTAGGCGTACTGTCAGATGTTCTGAAGCAGTCCAAAGAGAACGTTTGGATAACAGTGGCTGATGGATTCATGAACTAAATTACAGGGGTGACGCCTGCCAGGTAAAAGCTAGTCATTTCCGATACAAAAATGTTTCCTACTATTTATGCACTCGTAAACCTAAGTAAAATGAATTACATTTTTAAAGTAAAATGCATGCACGCGCGTGACGTCATTAAAATAGTGTCCCACTAGTTTTAAAAAGTAAGACAAGTACAGGTCAGGCTATCCCTCATGCAGGGCTGTACACGGGAACATCCAGATATCAGTTGATATCGTGTGGAAACCTTGTAAATCCAAAAACTATTACTTTTTCAGGGGGAAAAAAAGAGGGGGAAAAGGAACCTGCGTTCCAATGTATCCAAGGCAGATATTATTTAGTCACAAGCTCTTGTTCATACTTTTCATCCGTTCCATTTTTATAAAAACCCACAGACACACCTTACTGTTTTCACTTTGACTTTCAAAATGTTTGTAAAGTAGTGAAAATAGCCGCTGTAGATCGTCTATTTTCACTACTTTTGTGCGACACTCTTGCAGGGCAAGAATTTACACACAAAAAAAACCCTGTAAATAGTTGAAATATGGACATACAAGGTTTCCGTCCGACAGCATGGATATAGTTAGAATCATAACATGTAGGGAAGCTCTGGGCAGAGGAAGTGCATTCCACCTGGCCTCAGCAGCTATTGCTGGAATGCCAGTAATGGATGGTCCACTGCAGGCCTGGTTTCACAGAGCGCCTGCTGGACCGCTCCCAAGTATGCAACCTTTTCCCTGCACCTGCGACTACGTCCCCGGGCCTTTGCTGTTGATAATTATTAATGATTATGCTACAGACCTGTGGTTCTAAACGTTGGGTCCGCGGATCCGCAGGGGTCCTTGAGTGAGTTCCAGCCCCCCCCAGCCTAAATGATAGTTATTATGGACGAAAAGGACCCTTACTGGCCTGTAACTCTTCAGTGTGTGTGCAAATCAGGATCAGTTTTATTTGTCTCATCACAGTTTTACAGGTGTAAAGCAGAGGGTGAAATTATTAATTTTCCTCAGTGTGCGCTTCACCGTTTTGTAGTATTCTGGTGAGACAGAGTGAGAGCAAAGGAAAAGAGATAGAAAACAGGTTAAATAGAACAAATAAAGATATATATGTACAGTACATATTGCGCAGGTACAGTATATACATGATATTCAGAACATTTAGCATCATATGCAGGTGTGTACAAGTTCTTTTGAGACATTAGCATCATATGCAGGTGTGTACATGTTCTTTTGAGACATTAGCATCATAGGCAGGTGTGTACATGTTCTTTTGAGATATTAGCATTATTTGCAGGTGTGTACATGTTCATTTGAGACATTAGCGTCATAGGCAGGTGTGTACATGTTCTTTTGAGACATTAGCGTCATAGGCAGGTGTGTACATGTTCTTTTGAGATATTAGCATTATATGCAGGTGTGTACATGTTCTTTTGAGATATTAGCATTATATGCGGCTGTGTACATAATGCCATAAGCTGTAACCGAATGGACCCTTACGGATCTGTAACACTCTCTGAGTTAAATTAACACTGATAAGGATTTTACAGTGTAGATTGGTGTCCCAGAGATAAAAATCTAATTGCGTGGCCTTAATGCATATCAAACTGAGCACGGTCCTTTGAAATTAAAAAGGTTGAGAATCACTTAGAAACACTAGAGATGAGCCTTGATAACGGTGAGGTACGGTAAGAGGCGGCGAGCGACTCGCACGATCGTGTAATGTGTGTCACGTCTCGTTTTCTTGTTTTTCTCCTCCAAACGAGGAAGGATTTCATCAGCCCTTCATTAGTCTATTGTGGATGGCACTTTAGATGATGTAAACACCGGCAGGCCCTAAGGCAACAGCATTATTTTCTTCACCGTGATAAGAGTTCTCGGGAGCTTCTCTCTCCCTCCCTCTCTCTCTCTCTTTCTCTGCCTCCTCGGCTCACAATGGAGGTTGTTTTCATGTGTCAACGGAAGAGCGCGACAAGCTTAAAGTGATGCTCGCTGTGGGTAACACACTTTCAGAGAAGTTTGACGCACGGCGGCAGCAACAACTGCTAGATTAATCAAAAGTTTTGCACCAATACGGTCTGCAAGAACCAAACTTTTCTGTGGTGTCAACACCTCACAGTAGAAAGCCTAATTTCCTACGCCGGGGTGTCGCTCGCCAAAAAAAGAAATGATCTTGAATAGATGGGATTATTTTTTGGCAAGCGACCCTGGTGTGATGGAGTTGACGTGTAACGTGCCGTGTCCTGCCCTTTCTCCAGGCTGAAGAATATCCTCTGTATCGGTGAAAAGTAACTAAGTGCTTTTACTCAAAAACTGTACTAAATTTTGAGTACAATACTTCTACTCCACTAGGCAAATCTCAGAGGCAAATATTGTACTTTTCACTCCAGTGCTGTTATTTGAAAAACTTTAAGTTACTAGTTGGCTACTTTGCAGATTTACATAATTTATTATAAAACATCAACCAATTAATCCCTATTTTATACTTTGTCTATTCGAAAATGGCATGCAACGCATTTGTGTGTGCCAATACTTTTGTATTCAAGTACAACTTTGAATGTTACGAGTAAAAAGCCTACAGAGTATTTCTGCATTGTGGTATTGCTATAAAAAAACCTGAGCACTTCTTCCACCACTGGATGTCAAACACTCACATGGAATTGTGAAGGTTTCTTTCATTAGAGAAATACTGCTTTTCTGTAGCGCTTTGTTGTAGAGGCACACACTCGCACAAGCACACAATTCCCACTGTGCTTGAAGGCATGAGAGAAACCACCGCACTCCAATTCAAGTGGAAAGAAAAAGATAAAAATACCTTATTTCACTGGCGAGTTCTATACATGGAACATGATTAAAATAATTAACTCTGACGCCTTTCAGGCCTGGCCTTCTTCAGCACCTTATAGCATAGCTATGCTGTGTGTTGATAGTTGGAATTCCTGATTGATATTTTTGTATTAAATGTCACACAAAGTCATGAAAACACGCTGCTGGGTCAAATTGCGTTAATTAGGAAAAACCTAATTATAATTACTTTAATTAAAATGATTTTAATGCAGTTAATGTAATAATTGTATTTGACATTTATTTTTTTGTTGTCATAAAAACTTAAAAGAGACACACGTCTGGGCCCCCAGCTAAATAAGTTAGCATAGCATCAAAAGATTGAGAAAAGATTGATTTATGAACAATATTCAGTGATGAATAAATTCTGAACTGCACAAAGATGATCGAACCAATTATTGAGGTAAGTTCATGTAACATTTTAATGACAAAAATGTGTTCTCGGTCACAATGGTTACAATGGTGTGTGTGTGTGTGTTTTTCTGTCCACAGTGTTGAGCCAACTCCTTCACCTGGCAAAGTGCAGGCAGCAGATAAACCTGATGGTAGGTTTCTGCCAGTGGTGGAAAGTAACTACTAAAGTACATTTACCCAAGAACTTCTCTACTATTTCAGTTTTCGATACTTCTACTCCACTACCTCTCAGAGGAAAATATTGTTATTTTTACTCCACTACTTTTGACAACTTTACTTAGTAGTTACTTTGAGATTTAGATTATTGGTACAAAACATACATTACCACCAAGTAATTTCAAATACAGGGGTTTTCGAAAACAGGAGTTTAACTTTTTCTACATTGTGGTATTGCTACTTTTGCTACTTTTTTATTGCTACTTTTACTGAAGTAAAAAAAAAAAAAGTGAGTACTTCTTCTGCTGCTGTTGTAGAAAATAACTTGAGTAGCAAAACCATCTGTCGATAATGAAATGAGAACCGTTTTGGCAAATCGTGGAAACCTCATATGACCAAAACTGCTACTTTTCAGGAGTCAAATATAGCAACAGTAGCAGATCTAGAGCTCAAAAACACAAAAAAGTTATAATATGGAGATGAGAGGTTTCTGCCCGACCGTAACGAAATCCATTGTGTACACATGCTTGTCTCAGGTTCCAAGACCCCGGCCACCGGTACGTCAGGGCCGGCCTGCAGACCACCGTGGGTGACGGACCCAGGCTTTGCAGACCGCTACGCGCCCGACAAGACCAGCACGGTGCTGACCCAGCACCAGCAGCCCGTCCAGCCCACTCCCATGCAGAACCGCAGCTCCATCATGCAGGCAGCGCAGCAGGCGCCCGAAGACAGCGGAAGGACCCCGCTGTGTGGCGCCTGCAACAAAATCATCAGGTAGGAGACTCAGTGGGGAAAGGGGGAGACGCGGTTAATCCACAGAGAAATTAGACAATAAAGCATAAAAATAACCAGCATAACCGCTTTAACTCTTATTTACCGATCTACAAATATCTTCAAATCTTGTATGGGGGTCCCTGGCGCAAAACAATTTCAGATGGGCTCCACATCCAAATGCATATTGATATGGGGGTCCTTGATATGAAGTTTGAGAACCACTCTTATAATAAAACAATTCACGGTAGTAATAACCACTTTAAGCCTGGTGTCTTTACAGTGTCTTACTCTTTATAGGTGATTTTTTTTAAATCTAACATTAGCAGAGAATCGTTTTGCTGTGAGCTTTGTAGATCTCTTTTTTTTTTTTTGGTTGTGCTATTTTTGAAATAAGGATTGTATGTTATGGTTGCAAAGTTGTTAATAACACGGAGGATGTCTCCAAGGAATGTCTCCATTTTTATTTGTTTATTTGTTTTGTTTACTTTGCACTTTGGCTGCGTATTGTTTACTCATGTGTGTCTTGGTTGGATGTGACATTTCCATTACAACTGCTCTTGTTTCTCTGGAGTGGAAAACCCTGTTTCAGAACTCAGTCATGCTTTTTTAGTGTGTGTGTGTGTGTGTGTGTGTGTGTGTGTGTGTGTGTTACTACACTTTTGAGGGCAAAAATATCCCTACAAGTATTGTAGAATTTGAGAACTAGATTGTCAGGACAATCTTCCTGTAGAATTTGAGAACTAGATTGTCAGGAGTCAGGACTATTTTCCTGTATTCAGGTGGCGATGCGGTACTGTCGCCACAGACCTCGCTAAATACCTTAAGATCGCGCGCTAAACTGTTTGTAGACACACAGGGTAGCTGTGTGAGTGGCCCAGAGAAGACCGTTTCAATCGGCGACATTCCATTTTGCAGTAGTCGCGGTTTCTGTTAAACAGCGATCAGCGAGGAGAAAAAAAACTCTGAGATAATGGCGGATTAGGGGAAGATTTAGAGCGGCGGAGGATGGGAACGAAAATCTACGGATACGGATATTTCCATATCCGGGTGTGCTACAATGAAATGTGTCACTGCGAGGGAGGCCTACAATGAAATGTGTCACTGCGAGGGAAAAAAAAGACCACTTCGCGTAGAACTACCCGACTCGCACGCTGTGCAATTATTTAGGTTCGCGTAGAACTACGCGATTGGCACGCGATGTGTTAAAAATTTGCAGATATTCGAATATATTCGAATATTATTATTATAAAAAAATTATTATATTTTTTTCCCAAAAAAAATAATATTTTTTGACAAACGGTACAAAAAACAATGTATCGAGGGCTCAGATCCAATAAAACATATATTTTGTTTGTTTTTATAACTTCATAAATTGTTTTTTGTATTGTCCCTGTCAAATAAACATAAAAAAATAAATATAATTCGATAATATTCGAATATCGAATATTCGTTTGACAGCCAAAGCAGTGCATGCTTGTGTGTGTTTTGCCAGGCAGGGGCCGGCTATATTCGGCTCTGGGTTGGGTTAAAAATGACATAAAGCAATGTTAGAAATGGCATTCATTAAACGGCCATCCTAAAATGTTGATGTCCTCACAAATGAAGCATTGCGTTAGTTCATGCAGGGCACAGGAGTCACACACACCTCGGCTGTAATCAGCAAATTGATTGCTTTCAATCAGCCACGCTTTTCTACACACCAATCACACCTCATTCCCTCAACAAGGCGGTCTGTTTAAATACGGCCCCCTCCTACACTGGATCTCTGCTTTTCAATTGCTAGAGGGCGGACGGACCCGCCCCACCTATTCATTTCAATGAATAAGTGGGTAAAAAAAAAATAAGTTGCTCACCAGTGCATGAAGCACCCAAAAGAACAGCCTACTTCCGCATTTTTCTTGATTTCGGCACCAAATTTTGGTGCTCAAATGCGGAAGACCTGAGCACCGAGCAGGCGCACTAGGGTTTCAAACGGTAGACGCACACGCAGTAGCGTTTTTTTAAATGCGGAAGTCCGGCAATCCCAGATTTGACCACCAGGCAACGACAACTAAACTGTTATACCGCAGTTCTGGGGGCTTGTGCTGTATTGTATACATAGGTGGTATGGTCCTTTAAGTTGTTGGCAGGCTGAGCGAGCCGGGAAGGAGTTATGGGATTGTTCTCTTGTTTACCCTCTGTTCTGGTGTAGATTGAAAGCGATCGCTCTAAAACGGTTCAAGTGATATTCGTTGTCACCACGGGTGTTATAGGACTTAGAACCCTGGCTCATCACGTGGATTTATTGGATCTATTTTTGTTATTAACTCATTGAGTGCCCAAATTATTTCTGGCCAGTGCGATCTTTTTTTTTTTTCAAAGTAAAAAAAAACTGCTTTGGAAGCGAGATACAACCCTTTTCAGTTATAAGTTAAACAAGGAGTGGATGGAGCTGCAAATCTTCAGATAATGATATCTTGGGTTCTTGTTTTTTTTTATTACTATTTTTTTCAAAAACACGTGAAACACATGATTGGCACGTTGCACCATAGCGGTAAAACACATGAAACACGTGAATGGCACTCAATGAGTTAAATCACCAGTTCTTCAGCACAGACTCCTTCGTTCTTTTAAAATAGAAGAAAAGATGAGGATAATTCGGGAAAGGAAGAAGGGAGGTGGTTATAAGCCTTATAAGGTGGATACCTTATAGTTCAGACTCAGTCTTTCATTACTCAAACGTTTAAACTGAATGTTGAACTGAAATTCATGTGTGCATGGCTCTAAAGTAAATTGAAATTCAATGTTTGCATGGCTTTAATGTTAAACTGAATTCAAGTTTGAGTCTCGCTATGGGCCCGCTCTTGTATACCTGTGGGGGTTTCGCATAGCGTTCCCAGATTTTGCTTAGCATGCTGCTTAGCTAAATGTAGGGAACATCTTAAGAGCGGAGCCATTAACGCCAAGTTTAACTGTATTCCATTTGTTGCAATGTAATACTGAAGTATAGTAATACAAGTGTCTGTGTGTGTGTGTTCCAGGGGCCGGTACCTGGTAGCGCTGGGGCGTTCTTGGCACCCAGAGGAATTCACATGCTCCCAGTGCAAGGTGGTCCTGGAGGAAGGGGGCTTCTTCGAGGAGAGAGGCTCCGTGTTCTGCACTAAGTGTTACGATAACCGCTACGCGCCCAACTGTGCCAAGTGCAAAAAGAAGATCACTGGGGTACGTACGTACGCACGCACAGGACTGTTTTTACTCTACATACCAACATCGAGGCAGTAGTTGTAAATAAGAATGTGTTCTTAATCATGCTTGCCTGGTTAAATAAAGGTTAAATACAAATAAAAAGTAAAAAAACGAGGGAAGAAATGAAGCCAGATTCAGACAGTGGCTGGAAGAAGTACTCTGATTTGTAGCAGTACCAAAATGTAGAAGAAATGCCTCTGTTAACACATTCCATGCCAGAGGTTAATCTCATAATGTACTCACCAGTGCCAACGTTTTATTCTTGTTTTTTTGTTTTTTTCACATCGCCATAGACCTCGTTAAAATCCTTAAGATTGAGCTCTAAACTGTTTGTAAACATCGCGGAGATGTGACTGCTTCGACCAGTGAAAACCACGTGTCAAACGGAATCGCCATGTTGTAGTTAGAACGGTTTATGTTAAACAGTGATCAGCGAGGAGAAAAACTAGAACGAGAAAATGGCGTTTCAGTTTCGTCATTAGAACGGAGGCCGACGCGATCGGCAAAACCGGATCCCGAATAATTCTGTTTCCGGTGGTGCTACCGGAACCGGAAATGGATACAAAATTTCGAAACGTTTTTTTTTTTTAAACAAAAAACACCACTTCGCGTAGATCTACGCGATTGGCACGTGGCGGCTTTAAATAGGTTCGCGTAGATCTACGTGATTGGCAGTCAATGTGTTAAACGTAAAAGTCTTGTATTCAAAACTTTGAAAAGTAAAGTATTGCAAAATACACTTAAAACTATCAAAAGTAAAAGTTTTCTAAATGTGTCAAAATCGTTCAAAACATTGCAGCGTGTTGTGTGCTTGTAGATCGGCTACGTTTTGAATAGCAGAAGCATAAAATAGGCTTTAATTGGTTAATGCACGTTTTGTAATAAATTATCTAAATCTACAAAGTAACTTATCCCTAAACTTTTCAAATAACTGTAGTGGAGTAAAAAGTACAATATTTGCCTCTGAGATGTAGTGGAGTAAAAGTATTGTATGGTATAATAAATACTAAAATAAAGTAAAAGCACCTCAACATTGTGCTTAAGTACAGCACTTGAGTAAATGTACTTAGTTACCTTCCGTCACTGGATTTAGATCCAGATTCACCTCTTGGCCTGCTGAGAAGATTGTTGGAAGACAGTTCTCTGTCCATGTTTGCTTTGCTGTTATCCCAGTATTGCTCCATAAAACAAAACGAATACAGAACAAGGGATATGAAATGGGTTGTAAGCGACGCTCACTCGTAAGTCACAGCCTGTCTCAGACTTATGCCTCCCGTTCACCAGAGGATAATTGAACAACTAAAGTCTTGACAAGCTCTCACATTTAACAACAATCTTCCATAAGTCATGTGGGCTTTTAGTCCTACGGGTGCCTGACGTTAGTAACGCCGCTTCACACGCCGCTTCACACATTATCCGAAAGGATTCTTAAAGGACAGTGGTTCTCATAGTGGACCCTCAGGGGTCCTTGAGGGGGTTCCAGGGGGTCCCCAGCTAAATTAGTTAATCTAGCATCACAATCAGTTTACCCTATTTAATCCTATATACATTGGCTATTTTCAAAGAATATTGAAAGAATGTGAAACAAATTGAATACTTTCACACAAATTTTGTATGGGGGTCCTGGCACCAAATATTTTCTGAAGAAGAGATATTTATTTCTAATCTTATCCCTCTTACACAATAAACACCATCCTTTATATTAACCCATTCAATCAGTCTGTGTGACTTTAAGATTCCTTTGGCTATTCAAAAATAGCAGATCTACAAGCTATGAGCTTGTATATCTGCTATTTTTGAAAATGTGTGCAAATCTTTGAATATATATATATATTTTATTACATAATATTTTATGTAATAATGGGGATTCTACAAATGTCTTCTAAATCCTACAGTTTTTTTTTCTTTTTCATGTCAAGGACCCCCAAAATTATATGTATTTGGCCACGGACCCCATCTCAAACTATGTTGTTCCAGAAGCAAAGATTTGAGTTACAAATGTTCACTTTAAAAAATATAGATATATTGGAAGATTTGCACAATTTAAGATTTTTCAAAAATAGCCCAAAGAAATCTAAAATGACACAGATCCATTCCCGGTCTTAAAGGGTTAAAATTGGCTGGATGGATGGGCGGGCGGGCGGACCTCTGACGTCATAAGTCCGAGTCAGTATTATTTGAATCATACGCCCCGGCAGCAGATCAAACACAACGGACGTTTCAGACACCTCCATATATGGGCATAAAAAAGACACAGACAGACGGGTACAATGGGTACTCTGACAAAGAGCCCGACACTATGACTCCGACATATTGGTCGGATCGGAGGTGAAACGTAGGTGTGAGGGCTGCGTAGTGTTTGCCTTCTTTGAGTGATTTGTTGGTAGAAGTCTGTCTCGCTGTTGAGTTGACTTTCCGTGACCATCGTTTGGAACTAGATCCAGATGGATACATTTTTTTCATGACGCATACTGGCTGTTGACAGCATCGATCATCACAAACCTTTGAACCGGGACTAAAGACTTCAGATAAATAATCAGTTCAGACGAGACGCCTCTGCCTCTGACTGAGTTTGTGACTGAACAAGTGTTGTGTCAAGGGCGCGTACCCACTGAGTTAAGACCGTGATTTTACTCTGACTTTGTAAATTTGTGCAAGACTTAAAATTACTTCAAATCTCACCAGACGTAAGGCGAGCATAAGTTTGATTAAGACCCCTGTGGCTGCATGCAGGGTCTCTGTTCCTGTAAATTAAGCAATTTACACCCTTTCCTCCCCCTTGCAGGAGATCATGCACGCCCTCAAGATGACCTACCATGTTCAGTGTTTCAAGTGTTCTGCCTGTAAGACTGCCATCAGGAACGAAGCTTTTTACATGGAGGAGGGCGAGCCCTACTGCGAGAGAGGTGAGCGAGGCACTCTACGTTTCATCAAGGAAGATGACACACACACACACACACACACACACACACACACACACACACACACACACTATTGCTATTCAAAAATAGCAATATACAAGCTCATATAGCTCATGAGCTTGTAGATCTGCTATTTTTTTTAAATATTGTGTAAATTTGGGCAAAATTTTCACAAATGTTCACGATACTTCAAAAGATTTAATCTTTGAATGTATATTATATTTTTAAGCGAAAATGTTTTACTCAAATCTCTGGGGGTAGCTGGAACGACATATTTTGAGATGGGGTGGGGGGGGGTCCACGGCTCGGTTTCAGATAAGGTTAATTTGGGCCCTGCTCCTGTTCATTGGCTATTTTGCCTTTTCTTACGAGTTTTATTTTTTTTAAACTGAGACCGATTCTACAAAATGTCTTCTAAATATATATATTTTTTTTAAACCTATTTTGCTGTCAGTGGTTCTCAAACTCAAAAATGTTAGGGACCCCCCAAATTATATGTATTTGGCCACGGACCCCCATCTCAAAATATTTTGTTCCAGGGCAAAGATTTGAGTTACAAATGTTCGCTTTAAAAATACATATATAAAAAGATTTGCACAAGTTTTCGCGAATAAAAAAAAAATAGCAGATCTATAAGCTCATATGAATTTTTGAATAGCCAAAGTGTATAAAAAAATTACACAAATGCGTTCCAGGTCTTAATGGGTTAATAACGTACCTCCCCCTTCAGGGGTGGATCTGGTTATAATGGAAACAAGACAAAAAAAACGTCATGGGTTCTGGAAAGTTTCAGGTTATGGAAGGTTCTGGGTTGCTTGTCTGGTGAGCAGTGGTGGAAAGTAACTAAGTACATTTACTCAAGTACTGTACTTAGTAACATTTTGAAATATTTGTACTTTACTTGAGTATTTCCAATTTCCAATACTTTTACTTCTACTCCACTACATCTCAGAGGCCAATATTGTACTTTGTTTTACTCTACTACAATTATTTGAAAACTTTAGTTACTAGTTACTTTTCAGATATAAATTATGATATCATGAAACTTACATTAACCACTTTAGCCCTATTTTATACCTAGGCTATTTGAAAATATCCGATCTACAAGCTCGTGACGCGTTGTGAGCTTGTAGATCTGCTATTTTCAAATATTTTAGTACTTTTACTTTTGGTACTTAAGTACATTTTGATGGCAATACTTTTGTACTTTTGCTCAAGTAAATTTAGAATTCTGGACTTTAACTTGTAACAGAGTATTTCTATATTGCAGTATTGGTACTTTTACTTAAGTAAAGAATTTGAGTACTTTTTCCACCACTGCTGGTGAGCATGCCAGTCGGCTGCACGATGCCTTGTTCCACTTTCATTTGCACTCATCTGTTGCAGTAATGTTATCCACGCTGACGGATGATAGTTTTTAATCAAACTATTTCCCCACAGTCCATCGAGACCTTAGGATGTTTACGTCTCCTGTGTTCCACTGGTTCCAAAACGTGGGGTCTGGGGACCACCAGGGGTCCAAATGGACCCTTACGGTTCTGTAATTGCTAGAGTGTTGTAATTTTTTGGTAAAATAGGGATGCCAGTTTGAAATGTGATGGCAGTACACTCTCAGAGTTACTAAGGATTTTACAGTGCAGATTAGGGTGCTAGAGATTAAAAACATGGTACCGAATGAGCGTCCGTGGCTTAATGCATATCAAACTAGGAGTCAGTCCTTGAAATGAAAAAAAGTTGAGAATTAATGCTGTATTATTTTTTTGCCCCAGCTGACGGTATACGCCCCCTGTGGGCTGTAAACGATTTAACAGCGTGGCGTGCCTCTCCCTCACCGCCGCGGCTCACAAGTGGATTGCTGCTTTTATCAGAGGCTAAGCCAGGAAACCTGAGCACTCTCCTCTCCTCTCCTCTGCGAATATAAAGCCTGGAGTGTTGATAAACATTGTGCTGTCTCAGCATCTCTCTCTCCCTCTCCGCTCTCGAGTATCAGCGTTATAGCGCTTGACCCACCCTCCCCACCCCCAACACAAGTCTGTGTAATGAAAAAAACTGGCACAATCCAGTTAAGTATCTAGAGCAATTTCCCCTTATCCTAATCCGTCCTCCTCTCCGCTCGGGGAGCAGTGCTGAAGTAATTCCCTTTTCTCTTCACCATTGATGAGAGTTTGTTGCACCGACACACCGACGTTTTTCTGGAGCTTATGTGAGCCTCCTTTTTCTTCCTGCGTCTTCATTACCCCCTCACACACACACACACACACACACACGCGCACACACGCACGTGCGCACGCACACACACACACACACACACCGGTCCTTTTCTACTGTATGACTGTATGTCTCTACTTACTTTTTTCTTTTTTTAAACTTAAAAAAAAAAGAATACCACAATCAAAAAATTACAAATAAAATGCCTGTATTCAAAATATTTACTTGAGTAAAAGTACAAGCGTTTTGGTGTCAATAATTGTGAAAGTGAAAGTCAAAATGTGTCAAACATTTTCAAAAGTAGCAGATTTACAAGCTTGTAGATCGGCTGTTTTTGAATAGACACGGTATAAAATAGATCTGAAGTGGTTAATGTATGTTTTGTATTTATAATCTAAATCTGCAAATAAAGTAACTAGTAACTATTAAAGCTGTCAGATAATTGTACTGTAGTAAAACGAAAATAATCTGTATTTGACTGGATATTTATGGAAATAATTAAGTAAAGTAAAAGTATCTAAAAATTGTACTTTCTGTAAGTACAGTGCTTTGATCTCTCTCTCTCTCTCTTTCTCTCTCTCTCCCCCTCCAGACTATGAAAAGATGTTTGGTACCAAGTGCCACGGCTGTGACTTTAAGATTGATGCTGGGGACCGCTTCTTGGAGGCCTTAGGCTACAGCTGGCATGACACGTGCTTCGTCTGTGCTGTAAGTCATTCTGATTCATACCTCTCCCCGTGGGGGGGCTGTCTCTCTGTCCCTGTCCCACTACTACAGTGTCACCGTCACAAAGACCTGCCTCTCACCCTGGAAGAGAGCTCCGCTCTCGCTCTCTCTCTCTCTCTCTCGCCAATTGCGCTTAATTTATGCTCTGTCATACGATGGTGGCGCACAGCGTGGCGCGTCGTGAGCTTGTAGGTCTGCTATTTTCGGCGCTGTACGGCGAGGTATAAATAAGGCTTTTTTCTCTCTCACTCGCTCCTCTGTCTCTCCTCTTGTTCTCTTTCTTTCTCTCTCCCGTCCTGTCTTCTTTATCTCTGTTGCTCCTTTCTCTCTCTCTCCCTCTCTGTCACTCTAGTTTGTCTGCTCCTGTCAAGCTGTCACCCGCAGGCTCTCCTTTCTCTCTGTTTAGTTTTTTCTTTTCTTTTTTTCTTCCGTCCATGGAGGACGGTAGTGGGAAGTAAAGTAAATAAAGTCGGAATAATAAATAATGTGCAGCAGCTGTTCGCCCGTAACCTTCCACACCTTGTGCCCGTGAGATCTGAGCGAGCGTAACCTCTCTCTCCTCTGTGCCTTCTCTTCTCTTTCATCCCCGCAGCTCTGCCAGATCAACCTGGAGGGAAAGACGTTCTATTCCAAGAAGGATAAGCCCCTGTGTAAAGGCCACGCCTTCGCTCCCGTCTGAGGGAGAGGGAGAGAGACCAAGAGATCACCTATAGAAGAGAGGAACCCCTTTTTTATTCCAACTCTTTACTCTCCTCTGGCATGCCAGTGTCAATCTCTCCTCTCCTCTCCTCTCCTCTCCTCTCCAAAACCATACACATCTTATTCCTTTCACACAACTGCATCCTGGCTTCCTACCGTTCCGTTGCCTGGGCTGTGGTGTGTTCACATGCAAGACTTGTTGCCAGTCCAAACCTGCTGTTAGGACACGGACCGTGTTGTCACCAACCATTAAGTACATTTACTCGAGTACTGTACTTGAGTACATTTCTGGAGGTTTTTTTTTCTTTCTTTTTTTAACTCGTGACTTTCTACAAGCTACATTTCAAAATGCAAATATTGTACTTTTGACTCCACTACATTGCTAGGAAGAGACTCTTAGGACCCAAATTTGCTAAACTATATGATGAATTAACCACTGATGCCTTACTTTTTAAATATCGTACAAAATAGCAGATCTACAAGCTCACAGCGTGTCACGAGTACTGTACGGTGCAACGTGTTGTCAGCTTGTAGAACTACTATTTTCACGGTGTTTCACTATATTTTAGAAAATGTCTGATTTGGTTTATTTTTACTTTCTTTTTAAATGTTCTAAATTTCAATACAGCAATGCATTGATATTAAAAGGAAAATGTACTTAGTATTTACTATCCCACCACCGATTACCGCCAACCACAGTGTTTTGAAATGGAAGCCATGGTCGACGAGTCATTTCAAAGTCATCACTTAAAGAAATCGTCTCTGTCGGGTGGAAACCTCATATGTCACAAGGTTTGGTAGATCTGCTATACTTTTGGCGCTTTTGAATTTGAATTCTGAAAAGTCTCGAGCTTGCCGATCTGCCACTTTTGTGTGACGTTGTAGAATGATCAAGTAGGGCATTAATTTACGAAAAAACGCAAAAAGTTCAAACCTAGAGATGAGAGGTTTCTGCCCGACAACATCGAAATGTAATTTATTTCCTGTTGTGGCTTGTTGGGTTGTTTAAGTAATTTCCTCTTAACTGTGTGTTTATTGCGACGCTATTGAGCGTTGAAAATGTCACTTAAGCTCTGCTGGGTTTTTGGGTCTTATTTGTTTGTACGGTCAAAATGTCAACGTCTGCTCCTTATTCTCGTTCACTTTGCAGTAATTACCCTTTAACTTCAGCAAGTCATTTAGTCTGGTAATTGTTAAGAATTATTACTGTAACGATCCACCGCCCTGATGTGCTTTTTACTCGTTTCTGCTGTTGGTAATAAGAAACTAGTCGAGTAGAAAGGCTGTCCTGCAAACATCAGTCAATGTGTGAGTGACGGTTGAGTTTAACCCATTAACAACCCATTAAGACCGGAGGCCGATTCTACAAATGCCTTTCAACACTTTCAAGATTTTTCTAAAAATGTTCAGATGTACAAGCAGATGTACAAGCTCCCAGTGACGCACTGTGAGCTTGTATATCTGCTATTTTTGAATAGCCAACGCTAAAATCTAAAATGACAGATGCTTTCCCGGTTTAAATGGGTTTTAAAGATCCACCATGCATGTTGATGATAGAAATCGGAACAGTGGTTCTCAAACGTTTTTGTGTCAAGGACTGCCCAAATTGATTTGTATTTAAACCACAGAATCTTATTTGAAAAGATGTTGTGCCAGCGACCCCCTCCCCCATGACATTTGTGTTATTAAAAATGTTCACGATAATTCTGTAAAAAAAAAAACGATTTGTTTACCATGGAATTGTGAAAGGGAATTGTGAAAGGTGATCTATGCAAGTACATTTATGTATTGGTTTTAAGGTGTGCCTGTGCGTTTTTTTTGCCATGGATCATGGTTGTTTAAAACTAGATGACGGTGTAACATCACTATTATGTTGGAGCTGAACACTAAGGGGGAGAAGATGCTTTTTGGATGTCAACCCATCTGTCAGATTTCTTTAATGACTGATATTTTTGGCTTTCTCCATGTTATCATAAGCAACCTGCTTGTGATAGAGGATTATGATACAGATTTGTATGTTTCTTTTTATATTTAAAAGTATAGTATATCAAGTGCCTTTAAAAAAAAAGCTTTACATATGTCACAAGCTTTGCAACATTAAAAACCTGCTGAATTTACACAGTGTGTTCATTTGATGTTGATATAAAGAATTGGTGCTATTTGTTTCTAGCCACTTGTCTTCCCGTATGTATATTAGCCCATTAAGACCTGGAACGCATCTGTGTCACTTAAGATTTCTTTGGCTATTCAAAAATAGCAGATATACAAGCTCATAGCGCGGTGCCGCGCTATGAGGTTGTAGATCTGCTATTTTTTTTTAAATCGTGAAAAAAATATATTTTTTATTTTTAGAAAAATGTTAGGATTTAGAAAACATTTTTAGATTCGGCCTCAGGTCTTATTGGGTTAAATGGATAGATCAGGCTACAGATAGATCCTGTAGATGGACAGACAGATAAGACGTGTGGATTTATCAGTCTTTGTCTTCTCATGTGGTCCTCCTGTGTTCACACGGTTTCTTGCAGCAAGCACAGCTTATGTACAGGTCTCTCCAGAGCGCTGGTTTTGGTTTGCAGCTTCACTCTGTGCACCATTCCACTGGAGTCTGTTATGGTTTGGATAAATCTCCCCATTATCCAGGTTGCTTTGTGGGGCTTGACTGTCGACCATCAGCACTACATCTCCAATCATGACATTTCTTTTCAGCTTTGTATATTTCTGGCACTCCTGGAGAAGAGGCGGGTATTCATGAGTCATGTTGAAATGGTTAGGCAGAAATATCGAGCCCAGGGCCGGATCTAGGCATAGGCAAATGCCCTGACTGCCCCCCCACCCCCAGAGTTTTTTTTTTTTTTTTTTTAAGATTTTTTTTTTTTATATATTTTTTGGGGGGGCTTGTGAAAGTTACATTTATGGTGTGTGTGATCTGAAATGTGAGCTTACCATAATCAAAGTAATCATATTCCATCATGCATCATTGCACAATTCAAATAATTCTCCACCCTGATTTGCCATGGACAGTGTTGCCAGATATTGCGAGAGAAAGAAGCCTAGGAAAACAAGCCCAAAAGAAGCAAAGTAGGCGGAAAAAAATGAAAAAAAGTTTTCGCGCGGCAGCTGAGTCCACGCCCCCTCAGTATTTCCTATTGCCCCCCCAATTAAAAATTCCTGTATCCGGCCCTGATCGAGCCCATGTTGAAACCTAACATTGAGGGAGGGGCCGCTCTTATAACCCCTCAAATAATTGAAAGTGGACTGACCCAGTCTGAGAGGAGTGTAGAAGACTAGTAGACTACATTCACTCGCCGCGCGGCGCTCTTGTTTGTGGCTGACTGTACTGAGTACTGACAGTAGGCCTACTGCATGTCACATGTCACTGCACGTTGCCGCTTAACCCATTAAGACCGGGAACGCCTCTGTGTAACCACTTTAACCATTATTTTATAGGCTATTCAAAAATAGCAGATCTACAAGCTCATAGCGCGGCACCGAGTGCCCCATCATCAGATATTCCAAGGCAGTTCTCTGTAACAGTGAAGGGGTTTCCCAGCAAAATGAGGAATAATATCATAATAAAAGACTGTCTTGCTAATAAAGCGTCTCCTCTCTCATTTTTGACAATGCATTTGATATTACCTTTATATTTAATAAATTATGCATTTCATCCTCTATATATTGTCCAGCAAAAGAGACAACGAAGTAGTATATTGAATAGTGGAAATGGTTAAGTTTGTGTTTTTGTTTTATTATAAATATTTAACAAAAGAAATATATATTTATATAACTCCTCCGCTTTATTGTCTGGAAACCACGGGAGACACGGCCCCCCGCGCACGCATGGATGAGATGATCTTCGGTACCCGGCACTGGGATTTGAACCATGTGTTGAAACTGTTGCAACACCTACTACTGCACGACTTAGTTCGACTAGTCCTAGCATTGCTAGTCCTTGTGACTCTGACCGCTGCGCCATTAGTACCGGCTGATACTCGCCTGCTTTCTGTGTTGCTTTTGAGGGTTCGTGGGTTTGTGGGTTCAAACCTCACTCAGTCCTCACCCTGAACCTTTCCTCAAAGGAAAGATTCAGGGTAAAGAGTGAGTGAGGTTAGAACCCACAATCTCTGGATATGCAGGCAGTATGTCTACACACTAAGCCATCAGCTACCTTGCTATGATGTGGTCTTCATTCCTCTTTGACGAACAACACACACCAATACAACAAAAGAAAAAAAAACTTTTAACAGCATAATATTTTGTCTATGGATTGTTGTGCTGTTGCTTGTCTAGATGTTTGAATGTTTATGAACCACAATGGAAACAAGCCTCTGGCTTTTCTGTCATTAACCGTTTGGCCTTCAATCCACTGTGAGACGCAGTGGCTCACTGGATTAAGAGATTTATCTGAGAAACAGAAGGATATAGGTTCAATTCCTATCCCTGACATGGTGTAAAAGTATCCCCAACATCTTGACAAATTTGGAATAAATATACATATTCTTTTTAAGTTTTACATATAAATCGTTCTCATGGGGGGCCCTGACACTACATCTTTTCACATGGGGGTCCACTGCCAAATACATGTCAATTTGGGGGGTCATTGACAACAAAATGTTGTCCAATTGAGTCCAAAGAGACAGCTTTAGGTGAATGGATAGTGTGACTGACTGATCAAATAAGTATTGTTGTGTTTTTTCACCCTAACTGCACAGAACAGCAGTTTTATCGGCAGTCTGTTTACATGTACAGTATGTTGTTTTCAGACATTCACTGTACTTTAGTACATTTTGTAAAGCTTGACTCTGACTTAGTATAGTCTGCCTTTTGTTTCCTTAAATTTTTTGCCATTATTATATTTATCAGAGTGCCATAGCTGAGTGGTTAGTGGGCCTGCCTGGTAAACCAGCGGCCCTAGATGTCCTGGGTACGATCAAGGAAGCTTTTGAAAGGAAAGGACATAAATTCCGTCCGTTCTCTAGATATCCCCAGGGTGGCAAAACTCGCACCGGAAGTTTGGTGAATACATTGCAGTGGATGGAGCGGGCTGGAGCAGCTCATGAACAAACATTATTTCTGAATGATTGAGACCATTGTAAAATAATCGCTTATAGAAAATAAAAGAAAACATATCACACATTTTTTTATGCTGTCTTGTTTTTCCATGTACACTCTACATAATTTTATTTAGGTATCCAAAGAGCAGAGAGAGTAAGATTCTCACTGGGCAGCCATAAACTCTCAGCTGTTGATAGACTGATTGACAGTCACTGATTGACAGCTGTCTGCCAATCAAGCAGTCAACACCTGTTGACAGCTTACACACGTGCCCCCCCCTGCTACCCAGTGAGAATCTTACTCTCTCGGCAGGCCATAAATCTCAGGTTCCCTCCCAAGCCGCAACAAAGTATCAAAGTGTCCCTGAACAAGACACTTAAAAGAATAGTTCACCCAAAAAATACTTATTTTCTATCAAGTACCAAGCCTTGAATTCATGGAGTGGAGAGGATTCACTTATTATACATTTTACTTCCTCGTATGATTACGGGTAGACATCAAATTTCTCTTTTGGGTATTGAGTCAAGACAGAGGCTCCCGCCGAGACATCAAATTTCTCTTTTGGGCCTTGAGTCTTGGGACTCGAGGCCCAAAAGAGAAATTTGATGTCTCCCCGGGAACCGGGACCCAAGCCTCAAGACTCTTGAGCTAAAAAGTTTGTGAACCACTGCCATTTAGAACAGTGGTTTTCAACCTTTTTCATACCAAGGACCCCTAAATTGATATACATTTGGCCGTGGACCCCCATCTGAAAATGTTTTGTGCCAGGGACCCCCAGAAGCAAAGATTTGAGTTAAAAATGTTCGCTTTAAAAATGTATATATATTTCAAAGATATGCACACATTTTCAAGATTTTTCAAAAATAGCAGATATACAAGCTCATAGCGCAGCACTCGGTGCCGCGCTATGAGCTTGTAGATCTGCTATTTTTGAATAGCCAAAGCTAAGTGGTTAAAAATGAACGCTATCAGTGGCGTGCCCACCGTAGAGGCAGGAACTAAAATCTCGCCTCCCCTAGAAAATGAAGTAAAGGACTGACTGAAAAAAATCCAAACAGAATAGTGGCCGTAGGACCATTATCCCGCCTCCTCGTCCACACATTTAGCATTCACTAATTCGCTAATCACCACCGTCCGTATCAATTCAGCAGAGCGACCCTCGCCTATAGTGATGCAAATGTATGCCTTTGTCTTCATGGGGTACCAGCAGTGCCAGGGGTGGGGGTCTGGGCCATAAAAGGGGCTCTGAGAGCAGCTTGAGCCATTCATTACTAAACTACAACATGAAGAGACCACGCTGAAGAATTGATTGATTGATTATACTAGCATATTGTTTTCATTAATGTTTTGTGTAGTGAGGGGAATCTCGCCTACCCTAAATGTAATTCCTGGGAACGCCACTGTTCCATGAGCTGCTGCAGTGCTGCTGTTCAGCCACAGAGAAGAATGCCGCTCTGGTTTTGGGCTCCATGATTGGTCAAGTTCAAGGATTCTGCTATGGACTTTCATGGTCTTTTATAGGAATACGTGAAGCCTGGCTTTACCATCCTGGCTCGACACAGCCTGGCTTGACATGGTCTAGCTCGACAAAGTCGCTCCTTTTCAGCCTGGCTTGGCGTTCATGGAACGGAATAAAACAGGCTATACGGACCCGACTTTGTCAAGCCTGGATTTGACTTAAGCCCAGGCTTATTTAATTCACCTTTCGTGAAATAGGGCCCTGCTCTTTGGATACCTAAGTGTACATGGAAAAACAAGACAGCAAAATAAATAAATAAAGTGTGATATGTTTTCTTTTATTTTCCATAAGCGATTATTTTACAATGGTCTCAATCATTCAGAAATAATGTTTATTCATGAGCTGCTCCAGCCGGCTCCATCCACTGCAATGTATTTCACCAAACTTCCTGTGCGAGTTTTGCCACCCTGGGGATATCTAGAGAACGGACGGAATTTATGTCCTTTCCTTTCAAAAGCTTCCTTGGGTACGATTCCAGGTCAGGTCAACAATGTGCCAATGTCTGACCCTAAGAATGATTTGAGGCTTGTTGTCGTGCAGAGTACACATTTCACGTATGTGCATAACAGTATATAAGCTTGACCTTTCCATCATCAGAGGACAACAGGAATGGAACAGATGTTTTCACATTCTGGTAAACGTGTATGCTCCCAATTGGGACAATGCAAAATTTGCATCTCTCTCTTGTTGAGCCCCAGAACCCAGCAGCAGTCTGCAATGGCTAAAGCCTTCAATGTATGGTTGTGTTGTGACTCCATTAAATTAATGTAAAGTAATACATCTCCGGGTCCTGATGGCTATCCTTCAGAATTTTACAAAGTATTTGGTGTGAAGCTTGCTCCTCTATTACTTGATATGTACAATGAGTCTCTAGCTAATGGTTCTCTCCCTCCTACTCTGACACAGGCAACTATTTCTCTTAACCATCAAAAAGGTAAAAACTCAAGTAACTGTGGATCTTACAGGCCTATATCCCTGTTGAATGTAGATAGCAAGATTTTGGCAAAGACATCTTCCACCAGATTGGAAAAGCTTCTGCCAAGTATTATTTCAGATGAGCTTTATACAGAAACGTCACTTATTCTCCAATGTAAGAAAGTTAAATATAATATATTCCCCATCATCCCCAAACACCTCAGAGGCCGCCATTTTTATGGACGCCTATGGTGGACAAAATTCATAAATCAATCATTATGGTATGGATTTATTGAATGTACAAAGTATAAGTTGAGTAGCAGCCTATACTCTCTGCAGGGGGGATGATGTCTTGCGCCCCTGACAGGCAGGTAATTCCCAAGGAGCCTAGCTCCCTGACAACAGCTGTTGTCACACCAGCCTATTTACATTTATCCCAGGCTGAGTGTAACCCCTTTTGTTCATGGGCCTATGTGGGGACTGACCATCAACAGCTGATTTCACATGAATCTAGTCTATTTCTAAAGTGCCGATTATGGGTGTGCTGGGAGGGTTGACCAGCTGGTTGTGTTGACTTCTGCAAGAGGGTATAAAAGATCTAGGACACGCTTGTATGAGAAAAACCTGGGAGGCAGGCATGCTGCTTCTCTGTAACCTGATGATGACTACAAATAAAGAATGGATTGAGTCCTAAACATGGGTTTGCTGTGTGCATCGTCTTGATCTCTGGATCTTATTAAGTAACATCGAAAACTTCCATTACATTTGGCAACCACGAAGGGACGGATGCTTTCATGATTACAGCAAACACTCCATTTTGAATCTTAAGAAAGATGGGAGCAAAACAGAGCAGGAAGAAAATGCAGCGACAACTCGACGACCAACAGAAGGCTGTGACGCTATTGCAGGAACAACTTGAAAAAGCTATGGTGAAATTAGAAGATCTACAAGCCAACACCATTCCTGATGACAACAACGTGAGGCAGAAGGAGCCAAACACCCAGCTGACGTCTCTACTCGACAGCAGCGACCATGATGACGTCGGTGGAGGACTAGTGGAGAACCATGGCATCGGCGGAGGAGACAGGCCTGGCCTGGCAGTTACAACCGATCAGCTGAGTGGCCTCCAGGCACTCTTGGCTGGACATGACGTGCAGATAATTCAGCTCAGCCTGCCTAAACCCAGGTCGACCGCCCCGGCCACGGGAGGACGACAGGCCAGAGCTGGCAAGTATATCAACCAGCCTGTCAACCCTGGCACGTTTATCAACCAGCCTGTAAATCAGCCGGTGAGAGGAGGACAATGGCAGGCCACGCGACCCAGTGCTGACGTCTCCACGCGACTGGAGAGACGAGAAAGAAAGAAACGACATCAACGCTATTCACGCAGTATTGCACAGGCGGACGTGTGCTACCACTGTTTCCAGACAGGGCACTGGATGCGTTCATGCCCTCTGCAGGAGCAGGCCTGGCTGCGTCGCAAGGCAATGCTGGACAACACAGAAGTGTACAAAGAAACTCGGGAGCCAACTGAAAGGATCATGTCCTAAGAAGTTCTAAACTGTGTGATTTGCTTTGAGATATTGATGTCATATTCGTTGTCATACTAAAAATAGGTTAATATTGATGCTATGAATTTATTTCAGATAACTTTCTTAATTAGAGAATTGCTGTAAAATCAGATAAAAAAATAGAATTATATTCTAATAATTGATGTGAGAACAACGTTGTTTAATATATCCCTAAAATAGGACAAATGTCATTTGAATAACTTGATATTGGAATCTATTTCCACACATAATACTATGGAGATAAAAAAAGTATTCATCAGTCTGTCTTCCCCCTCTCCCCTGCTCAGCTGGGGTGGCGGAGGTGACAGGGGTGTGTGTGTGTGTGTGTGTGTGTGTGTGTGTGTGTGTGTGTGTGTGTGTGTGTGTGTGTGTGTGTGTGTGTGTGTTAGTCCTGGCCGGGCATGTGTGTATGTGTGAGAGAGTGTTCGTAAAATAAGTAGTTGGATTCTCTACGCAAATTAAATATTGGTTGAATTCCAGACGTCAAACATTGGCTGAATTCCAGACGTATTATAATGACATGTGAACTAGGCAGGGAAAATTAGTCTAGGAAAGAATACAGAAGCTGTTCACCGCTATTCTCCTTTCTTTTGTCTCTGGGTGTGAAACCAAACAGCCTGAGTGAAGGGAGGATGGTAAACAGCTGCCTGTATGTGCATTTTTGTGAAGTTTTTGGCAGAGGTTTGTGTGCAGCTTTCTGGATCATGGTGAGGGTTTCTGCAGGACCCTTCGTTTACCCAGTATTCCGGGAAAGTTACTCACAAACTAGGGGGGATAAGAGGAATAATATTTTATTATATTTAATTTGATTTAATGTAATCTTTGAGTATTTTAATTCTATTTCATCCCACGTTGCCAGAGAAACTTTGAGTGAAGCTCAAAGCCCTGGGTTGTCCTCTTTGTCTTCAGGTAGAAAACATCAACAGACTACCCACATCAACAGCCCAACTGATTAAGTTAAACCGTGTCTTAGAAAACGTCTGCTCACGATTTTCAAGGACCCCCTCTCACAGTGTACAAATGTTAGGGTCCATTTGGTTCCATTTGTACACTGAGTTACAGAATTGTAAGGGTCCATTTAGAACCCCCTCAAGGAACCCGAGAGTCCCTGCATGGCCCCCACTTTGAGAACCACTGCTCTAGTTAGCATTAGCGTTAGCACTAAAAAACAAACTCTGAACTCTCTGAACTTGTAGTTTAAAAATTATTCCAGTTTTTCCCCAAACGTGCAGTTTCTTTGTCACTCTTTTTACACTGATTGTCGGGCAAACAATCTTAAGACTACAAGTTAGACACACACAGGTTTGTGCACTGCATTGCAAACGTATAATATACCACTGAATTCATCTGTATCAAACTCTGTCCTGACTCTCTCGGGTGTATGTTTACCTGCGCTGTGTTCTTCCCTCTCGCTCGTCTGGGCTGAAACACACATGTACCATGATTTATACATGTTTCTTTTAGTGCTTTTAAGTGTCGTTTCTGGATGTTAGTCTTCAAAACATGCTTCACAGTAAAGAAGCAGGAGCATTTGAACCCGCGGCCTTTGGATCATGTAGGCAGTGTCTTAACACAGTGACCATGCTGCCTGCTCCATATTTGTTTCCCTCCTGATTTAACTAACAGCAAACAACGATACAAACAAAATATATCAAGATATGCAGTTGAATTTTTTCAACTACATATTTGTTGTGCTGTGGATGTTTATGGAGCAGTTTTGAGCACAATGGAAACAGGCCTCTGGCTTTTTTTGTGATGAATCCATTTGACTTGGGTAACAAGTTCAATAGCTCACTGTGCAAAGACACTACATGATCCAAAGGTCCTGGGTTCAAAACCAACCTGATCTACATTTTGACATTTCTTTGACAATTTCTTAATACATTTGAAACACAATACGTTTTAAACACAAATCTTTCTTATGGGCCATGAGTATGTGTACTTTAACTTTCTTTTTTCCCCTTTTTTTAAATAACTTATGTTTTTCACTCCACTACATGTCACCATACTTCTTGTTTCATTGCAGTTTTCCTTGTGTGTTAAGTGTTGTCTCCGCCAGGCTGAAGGTGTGGCCTAGACTATGTTTTGGCCCGTCTTTTTTTTTGCAAAACATATATTACTCCTACAGATTTTGTTCAAACATCAGACAAATCGGTATACATCTCTATAGTCATGTCATGCCTGTCCGATTTGCCATATTTCATCCTGATTGGCTAAGATTGACCTCTACTACCTGGCCTGGTGGCGGAGCACATTTTTCTAGAAATGGATGAGAGAGAGAGAGAGAGAGAGAGAGAGAGAGAGAGAGAGAGACAGAGACAGACTGACAGACATACCGGTAATCAATTAAGGTATTAAACAGAGAAGACAGAGAACATAAATTAAGATACTGACCATGATGACACATGTGTAGTTTGCACTTGAGCCATGTTGCACTTTTAGGTAGTTTCGATTTTTATATAGATTTGATTATTTATTTATTTAAGAAGCTTAGTTTTGAACACAGATTACATTTAACACTGAGTTTCTAACATCTCAACTCTTGAGACAGTGTCTGCTGGGTTGGTTGAATTTCATGTACCTTTTACTTTGTAATTGGTGTTGCTGACAAATAAAGTTGAACCTTGATGACACTGACATGATACTGACATGTTTCGTTGTACCTCGGTATGATGACAATACATTCTGATTGTGATTCTGATATTACTGACCATGATACTAACCATGATACTAACCATGATACTGACATGATACTAACCATGATACCGACATGATACTGACCATGATACTGACATGATACTGACCATATTACTGACATGATACTGACAATGATACTGACCATGATACTGACAATGATACTGACCATGATACTGACCATGATACTGACCATGATACTGACCATGATACTGACATGATACTGACATGATACTGACATGATACTGACCATGATACCGACATGATACTGACCATGATACTGACCATGATACTGACCATGATACTGACATGATACTGACCATGATACTGACCATGATACTGACAATGATACTGACCATGATACTGACATGATACTAACCACCATGATACTGGTGCTGACCATGATACTGGTACTGACCATGATACTGGTACTGAGTTCAAATCCAGCCAATGTTATTCTACTCTTCATTCTGAAGTATCCATATCAAAAACAGACCCACAGCGCTATAAAAGGCAAATGTGAAAAATGTAGGGCAGATGTTTTTCCTTGGCCTCTAGGGAGTGTGCGTGCAAAGTTTCACGCAGATCGGTGCAGTTATAGTTAAAAATGCAAATCGGCCTGTTATAGCGCCACCATGAGGCTGATTGTAAAATTTTCAAGTGGCATTTCTTCCTCGGCCTAGTGGGAATGTGCGTGTGAAATAATTTGAGGCATTCTGTTCAAAACGGACCAATCCTGCAAACTTTGGAAGCCAACCTTAGCCAATCAGAATGGAATATGGAAAATCGGACAGATCCGTGTTGATCACATGACTATAGAGATACTGTGTACTGATCTGCGTGTTGTTTGGATAAAATCTGTAGGAGTAAGGTAAAGAAATGGGTTTTGCACAAATCGGCCTCCTGGTGGCGCTATAACAGGCCCATGTGAAAAAGTTGAGGCAGAGGTTCTGCTCTGGCATCCAGGGAGTGTGCGTGCACAGTTTCGCTGCGATCAAGCCAACGGTGCCGGAGATTAGCTGTACACAGAATGACAGAATGACACACGGACGGACACACAGACGGACGGACAGGGGGTAAAACATACTCTTGCCATGCCTTCGGCCTGGTGGAGACAACTAGTGAAAATAGTCCATCTACAAGTTCACTACGTGTCGCGATGAGTTTTTTATTATTTTGTATTCATGGCATTTGTTTGAATTATTTTTTCTTTTATTTATGAAATTCTCTTGAAAAATGTTTGACCTTTTTTCTGAAAAGGTTAGATTTGTTTTAACAACATTGTATTAAACGAAAACAAACCGATATTTACTCGTGACCCATAAAATTGGGTCCATGACCCAAACATGGGTCCCGACCCACTGTTTGAGAACCAGTGCTCTACATGATCCCAGGGTCTTGGGTTCGAACCAAGGGCCCAGCTTCCTGCTTTGAGATTGAATCGAATAAGGAAGAGAGTTCAAGTGACAGTTCATATGAATGGCCTGTAGTTTCGCTGTTTTAGCCCTGCTGGTGTCAGAGATAATTGATCTCAGTGCAAGCGGATTGGTTTTTGACGAATTTTAGACTTGATTTTCTTACCTTAATAAACCTTACCTTACCTTCATAAACAAACAAATACTATATGCTTCCAGTCGCTAGTTTAAAGTCTCCTTTCAATCATCATGATATGCGTTTTGGTAAATTATTGTCCCATTTATTTTAAAATTTACGATAAAGTAGGTTATGCTCTAGGATGGGCGGGATGATTTCATTGACAAGCTACACAACCAATAGCATTCATTCCCCGCCCCCGCTCTTGATTGACAAGCTACCCAACCAATACTGGTCTGGTTGCATTCTGCAGGATATGACGCGATATGACGCGATATTGAAATATGGCGCATTTGAAATTCCTTAACAATCGGCTTCATTTACGGTCTGTAGAAACCAATGGTGTGGCTTAGTCCTTTCTTTTTATACAGTCTATGGTTCGAACATCCAGACATCTTCTGGAGTTGAACCTTTTGGTAGAAGCAGAAGGTCACAGGTTTAATTCCCGGTAATGCGTCAAGGTATCCCTGAGCAAGGCGATCAACCGAGATGAAATCGGTTCAAGTACAGTATATGCCTTTTATTATTATTATCGTCATAATAATCATCATCAGATGAGGATCATCAGATAAGGGCTCAGATGATGTTCACTTAATATTTAACATACTACTTATTAACCATTAGGCTAACATTAACAATTAAAATATAAATATAACTTAAGCATTAACATAATGGTTAATAAACATCTAGTAATAGTATGAACTTACTTTTTTATGAATTCTAAAATATACAGTAATAGTGAAAGTAAAGAGCAAGTCCTTGATTTAACAATATATAATTTATTTACAACAATTTCAGGTTGAATTACTATACATACCTTTCTGAAATATCATAGATAGATATATACATAAGGCCAAGTAAATACTTGAAAGCACTTAGAAACGAATTTCCAAAATTCTACCCACAAATCCATATCATTGTCCAAAAAAGTACAGAAAATCTCCCTTTGCAGAAGTTTTTCCTTTGCCACAAAAGTTTTGACAACAATTTACGTCGACAATAAGGAACACAAAAAGGTTTAAAAAAAGAAAAGAAAAAAAAAAAGGGAAAAAAAAGGAATTATACAATTGCATAAGCGCTGTGGCATGTTTATAAGTACAGCATTTTTGACTTGCAGAAAGGCAAGGAACATTGACTCAAGGAACTAAATAGAAAACCACTCACAGGGACAGAAGTGTTGTTCTCAGTTCAAAAAGAAAATTTAATTCAGTCACGAACGATGACAGGTAGAGACACACACACACACACACACACACACACACACACACACACACACACACACACACACACACACACACACACACACACACACACACACACACACACACACACACACACACACACACACACACACACACACACACTGAATAGTAATGAATTACACTTAAAATAAAAAAGGTACAGTTGTGAAACATAACAGGATTATTTCTCATCACCATGGGACGAACTTTTAAAATCCTTTAATAAATCATGTAAGTGAAGTTATTTCTATACAGAGCTTTCAGGCAGGGAGGGACTCAGTCATAAGTTATGATGCTGTTAGACACCCCCGATCTACACATAATCTGAGCGAATGCCCCCCGGTGGCTGGTGATGTGCGGTACAGCTAATTTACGCTGTGCTGTACGACGCTGTCGCGTTACCGGAAATAGCCGATCTACTAGCTCCACCACTCAAGATCTGCTGTTTTCGTGTGTGAGACACCGTCGTACGACAAAAATATAAATCAGGAAAACTTCAAAAGACGTTAATCTGACCAACTGTCAACGGCTCGTCTAAAACGTGCCGTGTTAACAAATGTCTCCTGTCAGTGTTGCAGAACTCACATGTCTTTCCTCGCCCCGATTTAGTTCCCCACACGGATTCAGTGTAGTTACAAGTTCCACCTTTTGTGTTTAAATGCTTACAGTTATATAGAAATAAGTCAGGTAGCCATAATGCAGCGAAAAGGACAAACAGAACATATGTATAGAAACTTCTTGAAAAACAGTCTCTAAACCCTTAACACTGCAAAAAAGTCTTCACTGCTAGAATCGCCAAACAACAGTATTATATTATAGGCAAAACACGTCACGGTTTAGACTTGACAAATGTTGCGCCAGTTAAGTGTCTTCTTCTTCTTTTTTTGGCTTCATATTAAAATATAATTTACATTTCTTTACAAAGTGATAAAATAATCTTTGACATATATTACTGCTTGAACAGATAGCATGAAATTGCGTCAGAGACAACAGCGAGAATGCGATAAAGAAATGGTTTCGTTTTTTTTTATATATCTGCAATATAGGGGAGACGCACACGTGTGAAGGTACATACAGTACCATACTAGTTAAAACACGGTTTAAAACGCTGAAATGATGCCGACGTATACAATATGAAGACGGTGTGGCCTCACATGGTGTTCATAAAACTTTGGTTACCAATTCTGCTGATATACAGTATGTAAAGTGACAGCACACAGCGAGTATAGAAAAGTTATTTACATATTTCATTTGACGATTTATTTCTACATGAAAAATGTAAGATTCTTTTTTTTAAGGTGGTGTTGCCATATTATCTAAAAAGGGTTTGATCAAAAGGTGTCGAGATGAGGAGAAACTGGCCCAAAAAATTGTCATGGCATCTCTCCAACAAATAATATTGGTCTGTCTTATTGTTGGTCTGGGAACTGCCTGCTTAATGAAGTGAAGCGAAAAAGCAACGGAGCGATGAAAATTACAGGCGCTGTGATGCCATGAAAAGACAAATAAGAACACATTTTCAAATAAACAAGCGGTCAAAATTGAAGAAAGGCAGATGCACACCTAAAACGCTGACGACAGGTGCGCAGAACAAACGGAGAGTTCAAATGCACAACGAGAAAAAAAATCTTAATTACAGAACAACGTTTCGGCCCTTAGATGAAGGTCTAAGGAACAAAACGTCATTCTGTAATAAAGTTTTTGCCAGTTCTAGACAGTGTGCACCATCTTTCTCATTGTGCAAATAAAGGAAGGGAAAAAAAAAAAAAAAGACCAATACATATTTTTTTCACACATTGAGACTATAAGGGAAAACCAGACATAGATGTACATTCCAAATAGCAAATAGCTGACAATCGTAAAGACCTGCTCCTGTTTGTATTTCAAGGGTCACGTCATGGGGCTTTAGCTGTTTTATTGAAAGGGGCTTTCAGGGAGGGGGCTTTCTCTGCAGCTTTTATCAGACACCTCTGCATGCAACCCTGAGGCAGAAGGAGAGAGTAGAGACTATATGGCTAATTTGGGATTACTCTGAACTTTTGACACCGCTGTAAAGCGATCTGCTCTACTAAAAAGATAAAGTGATGTTAGGAGGCTGAGCTGACAGCTCCATTAATAAACCATGACTGAGTAATAAATTAATGCAAAGCGGCTAAATATTGAGAGCTGATAGTTACAGTTTATGCTTTGTTGCATGAATCCCGCTATGACATTATTCGCTGTCTTGGCAAAAAAACAACAACAAAAACAACAGCAACTTTCTAAGCATTTTCGTTTCATTATGAAAAAGAAAGACGTTCCTACTACTTTCACGGAGAGAGAAAAAGAAGGCTTATCATAGGCATGAAAGACGCGTGACCTAACGTAGTCTATATGCCACGGCGCAAATGAGGAATTCCCACCAACAATGGCTTATGAATTATGAAGCAAGGCTGCATAACTATCCTTTGACTGTGAGTAATTTGGTGAAGATAATTTGTTGTTTTCTGTGGGGCAGTGTTCCTGCATTATTCATGCTGAAGAGAATAAAATATCCCATATATACTTCCCTTTGGCTGTGCTTGGTCTTTAACACACTTTCTCTCTCTCCCACGGTAGTAATCTAATAAGGTTGGCAATGCCATTTTAGAAATGAGTTTTCAAGACATTCACTGCGGCGTATATGTCGTGTCTCTGTAAACCTCGTATCTCCATAACGCAACATTTTATGTTTCTACTTTGTCTTAGCAAAAAAAGGCAGATCTACAAGCTCATTGTGAGCTTGTAGATCTGCTATTTTTTGCTACTTTTGAAAAATGTTGAAAGAGTGGTCTAGTGTGTTTGTGGGTTTTTATAAATATTGGACCAATGAAAAGTAAGACAACAAGTGCTTGTGACTAAATAATAACTTTACATTGGATCCATTGGAACACACGTTCTTGTTTCCATTCGCTGAAAAGTTACGGTTTTGGACATACAAGTTTTCCACCCGACAGCGACGATGTACAGTATTGCCTCTAGAATGCCCATCAGCCCTCCTTCAGAAGCTGTGTAAATCGTTAGAGAACCCACTGCGATGAAGCATTGGCTAATATAAGATTCGAAATAAACTGGATAGATCAAAGTCACCGGGCTTCAAATATAAATGGCTTTTGAAATGTGACTTCAGTGAAGATATTACTCACACTTTCCCTCAGAAGTTCAACGAACCCAAACCCCCTCCGTATCGATTTTGAAAAACAAGAAAAGCTGCTGGAGCGTCTCACAGAATGGAGATGTTACATTCACAGTTGTGATACCGGCTTGACTTAAAACAGGCAAACAAGACGCCACTGAGGCATGTTGCGGGGTTTTGACACAAAATCTATCTGCAACCTATTAGTCCATGATTTGCTACAGCTTTTCCCTGTCTTGTTCAGAGATAGATGATGATAACGTATAGCGTATGTGTGTGTTGAACACCTATATATAATGCCACTGGGTTTGGGGAGTGACGTGACGTTCACAGACCCTGATGACCTTGTCGTAACTGTATTCAATGTCAAAAAATAATGTTATTCAGTGAAACAGCCAATTGCATAAATACCCTCTAGTCTTTTACCCGAAAAGGCTAGCACAGCGCTACCGTTTCTTGTAAATGTGGACAAAAATGGCAACGTTAGCTTTTGTCACATCTCTTATTTTTTTAATTCCAAAATTCTCAATGTATTTCTCTTTAACGATGGCCATTAAAAGTAGCACTGTTTTTGCATATTGCTCCTTATTGGATATAAGGACATAGAGTACTGTACTGTACAGTATGGCCTGTCTATACAAAATGCTTCATGTGACTTTAAGTCTCAAGTAAAACCAAGGGTTTAGACTACTTTAATCTCTCATTGCTCCAAAAAAGAAAAAGAAAAGAAAAAAGGTCAAAAAATAAAGAAAAAAATATAATCTTTTTCTTTTGGCTGAACATAAAGGGCCGACTTCAGATCAGCGGAACTGTGTTTGCTTTTATGAACTTGTGTCCAAAAACTCCTCCCTCATCCATTCATTCTGCCACATTAAGCTCTTTTTTTTGTTGAAGATATCTTCTTTTACAGGGGGAAAGAGAAACCTGAACCTATGGTTAATTCTTTTCATTGAATCTATCCTCTAATGTCAGGGAGAAGGGCAGACGAACAAACGAGCTCTTCTTTTCTTCCCCGCCTCGCAGTTACCGTCGTCGTCATTGCGTACTGTATTGTACTGCACTGTACTGTACTTTGCTCTGCACCAGTCTCTCTCCCTCTCCGGGTTAGCACTCGCCGTCGGACACCAGGAATATCATGGCTTCCTGCTTGCCGATGTCTGCCATGACGGTGGCCAGCTGGTTGATGTTCCCGCTGTGGAAGTGTTGTGCTTCCCACAGGTCCAGAATCACAGAGGTGGGGCTCGCTTTGGATGCAAAGAAACTCATGTGTCTGTGGGAGAGGAGAGGAGAGGAGAGGAGAGGAGAGGAGAGGAGAGGAGAGGAGAGGAGAGGAGAGGAGAGGAGAGGGAAGGGAAGGATTGAGAAAAAGACACAGAAAGGTCAATGAGAGCGAATAACGATGTTTTTTCAAAGGATGCTACACATTACGTATGTATGTACACATTACGTTTTCTCTCTAAACCCACGCAAAGCTTCAGTGACTTTCATCTGTTATTTCTTTGAAATACTGTATGTTGCGAGTCGTTCAAAGCCAATTCTTCATAGTGCACTTTACAGTATCGTGGCATGCCTTGATATACATGTCAAAGTGCTGTTAAAGAAAGAAGACACAACACTAACAAAAGGCTAATAATCCTTTAGACTTTGCTCAATGAAGACCTTCAAGATACCATCAAATACTCAATCTCATGCAATTTTCATTAGAAGGGTCACTTACAGTGCCTAAGCTTCCTTCTTTTTCATTTGTTGGTGACACAGGCCCTACATCCCATTGTAAATCCTATGTGTCGGGTGGAAACCTTGTATGTCCAAAACTGTAACTTTTCAGGAAATAGAAAAAAAATAACCTGTGTTCCAATGGAAGTTAATACTTTTCATTGGTTCAATATTTATAAATCCCACAAAATGAGCGAAATGACAAAATTACCCCTTTTCACTTTCAATAGCTAAAATAGGTCACAACGCGTTGCAACTTTTGTGCTACACTGTTGTACGAAAAAGGAGGGCATTCATTTACGAAAAAACAAACAAACATAACAGGTCGAAATATGGAGATACAAGGTTTCTGCCTGACAGGAACGATTATGCACTTTCACACTTGAGTCGGAAGCGACCTTTCCCATTTCAGGAGCAGGACCTTTAGGATCAAACCCAATCAATGACAACAAAGCAGTGGTCCGTCCCAGGCAGCCGCTGAACATTTGATGTGGACTCAGGGCTGATCCCTGAGGTATCTCCAGGAGGCTTGTTCGATTTAATGGCCTTTTTCTGTTCTCCAAATGTCTGGGGCTTTGACTGTTACTGTTATATAGACCGTTATGCGCATGTGACACAGGAAAAAAATTGCATGAACCCTTGGCATGAAGGTTGCGGGGTAGGTGTTGTGTGCAAACACACTCACGCATGTGTGTGTGTTTGTGTGTGCGCGTGAGTGCGCGTGTGTTTTGTGGACTTGGGGGACAGGCTGTTTGTGTGTATGCGTGTGATGGGGAGTGTGGGGGTCGCACAGTCTTTCTATTTCACCTTGAGACAAGTTGGACAGAGTACACAGACAGACCCCTCCTAGGGCAGAGAAAGTCACTTAACAAAAAATCCATCGATTCACTTTACACTCTGCCTCGCCTTTTTGTGAAGATGGCGATGATGATGAAGATGTATGGTTACTTTGCAGGGAGACAAGGAGGCAGAGAACTTTAATGTCTGTGTTGCTCTTTATTCCAAATGAATTTCATAGTACACACACCGCCTCCCTTAAATTGTCTCACACTGTGCGATGCAGCGTAGGCGACAAAAGGGAAAGGGCTCGTTAGAAATATGCCTGTTCACGATCCTCTCTGTTATATCGTCGCTGTGGGGCAGAAACCTCTTATCTGTAAAACTTTGTGTTTTTTCGTAAATTGCTGCCCTACTTGATCATACTACAGCATCACACAAAAGCATCAACAGTAGCAGATCCACAAGCTGGAAACGTGGCGCAAAGCTACGCGTTTTGAGCTTGTTGATCTGCTACTTTTGCAATTTTTTAATTTTAGGTTTCCACCGGACACAGACGATATCACATAAAAAGGATTCAGTGTGGACTCCAGCATGGTCAGCCCCTATCAGTCACATTACTGGGTGAAGCATTGGCTTATCTAGTAGTGTGTTGCAGTAGCAGCTATTTGCACAGCACCAGGGAGTAAAAATCAAATACAAGGTTCTTGGCATTTTAATTTTGTATTGATTGGTCACGTTTAGTCCCCCAGTCTGAATTCTGTACACATAATAAATACACAAGCACTGCATGACCAAATGTCACGGAGCTACTGCATTTCCAGTAAAACATGTTGTTAAGGACGATCGAGGCCCAAACAATGCCAGGGCGTTGTTTCCCTTATAGGGCGTAAATGAGAATCGATTACGTTTGGACAAAACACTGTTAATTGAAGCTGTACCGCATCAATTCAATTTAGAATTAATTGGGGTAAGTAAACTGATTGGACTAAACGAAGTGTACGTATTTGATTCCATTACCAGGAAGAAGTTAAATCGGAGTTTAATTGATCAATGTCTTGGCTCCTTCCTTTCGTGTAAAGGCAATCCAATGATAAAGTACAGTAACGGTGATAAACAACCCGTTTTTTAAGTAACAAGTATAAGCCAGGCACAGGCACATTACTCTTGATATCTTGTGGTCTAGTGCAAGCCAGTCAGCTTGCTAACTTTCCAGGTATAACCATTAAGCAGATTGTAGAACGGAAATGTGTTTTGTTGAGCTGCCGGCGCTCTTATGCCATACATTTCTATGGTAAAGACGCGCTAGTAGAGCCCCTCTTGCTCTTCTCCGCGCCCCACATCTTAGCGTCTTTTGGTGGAATGCTAGAATGGTAAAATCCTAGGTACATAAAGTAGAAATAACATTGGGAGTTGGGTTGTTAACAGTTAATCAAACTAATCGATTTAATAGATTATAAAAAAGTATCTATAGTCTAATAAGCTAATAAGATAATCAATTCATAATCAATCTCTATTCTGGGCAAAAATATTGAAAATAGTCTATCTACCAGGTCACAACGAGTCGCTGTGAGCTTGTAGATCTGCTATTCTAAATTTTGCACAACACTGTTGTGCGGCTAAGTATATAATGTGCTTAAAAAGTGTTTAATCGGTTATTTGATTAATCAAAAAAGTTATCGGTAGCACAATCGCTTAGTAAAGAATCGATAGTTGCAGTCCTGATTGGGATAGGAGTGGCAATCATCAATGTCACTTCGTTCGAATGACCAATCAAAATCAAGGAAGAGGCAGGACTGAAAACATCAACAAACACGGTAGAGGATAAACACATTCCTTTTCTGGCATCCATGTTTTATCCGTTATTCTATCCGTTATTTCGGCTACGCTATTGTGTTAATAACGCAGATGATGTGACATTAAAACCTACCAACAATACTCGCTCGTGTGTGCTTCTGAAGCGCTCTAGGCATTAATATTTTTTATATTCAAAGAGCTCCTTCGTGAAAAAAAACAAATCAAAATAAACGCTTTCTGTGGACACATCCGCTGTAAGCTGCTTATGTCTATCAGGGGGATATTGAAGAAGGTCATGTGGTTTAGAAGTGGAATGACAGCTAGCTATCAGGCCACGTTAAACCTCTAGTGTTAGCTTTGTAAGATCCACGTGTGTATGACTGCACCTCGAATCCCTGATCCCACCACTCTACTGCATGAGCATGATTATCCCCCCTTCCCCAACAATAATACAGTGATGCAAAAATATTTTCTGTTGATTGTGTGTAATTGGTGGAATTTCCTTGCTGATCTGTGCAAACTAAGAAACACAACAAAGTGGATAACAGAAGGTGCAGAGCTCTTCGGCGGGAGCGCGCCTGCCTGGCTGCACGTTTCGATGTTCTAAACCAGATAAGGACTGGAATTTCAATGCATTTCTGTGTCCCCGAACATCAAATTCTCCAGAGCAACCCTCCATTCCCGAGAGGAATGGGCAAAGAGATTCCACTGTATTTTTAGGGGGACCCATCCCACGCGTAATCTATCTTTTTTTCAGCTGCGCTCAAGGGTAACAGATAAGGCGCAAGGATGTTGTACCGTAGCTATTTACCTCTCCAATTTAAGTCTTTGTGCAAGCATTCTCCAGTCGGCTCCGTTGGGACAGGGGGCATCCAGGCTGCTGCAGATCTTCTGCCGTATGAGGTATGGGATCTGAAAGGCGCTGGGCCCTGCCAAGGCCGTGGCATTACTGTCCATTAACACAAAGTCAGAGTCCACAGCTCGGGTGTCCTTTTGGGGGGGGGGGGGGGGGGGAGAAAGGCATTAGGGCATGGGATAGGTCCATACATCAGTACTTCTGTACAGAAATCAATAGAACATCTTTTAGTTGGTCACAACTAAAAGACTGCTTCCCTGTCTGATGAGACTGGGATGCCAATAGCTGCTGCTGTATCCTGGATTAAAAGATTCAAGATGTTATTTGTTACATAATAGGAGCAGCCAAGAGTAAAATTATTTGGTTTCGGTTCAACAGTGTAGCAGCAATAACAGCAATAACAAAATCAAAATTTAAGAATAACAAGTAGTAAGGTAAGAAATAGCTAAGGAAGTATGTACATCAGGGGTACCCACTAGAGGTCTTCGGGTAAAGCATGTAACCCGAAATACCGTTTCAGTTTGTTTCGGGTCTCGAGGCTCAGACTGTGAAATGGACGGTTCCACTAATACCCGAGTGGACCCGGCTAGGGAGGGAGGGAGGGAGGGAGGGGGGTCGCTCAGAAGACAGACTGGCAGTGACGCAGTCAATGACTGGCTGCTATTTATATTATCATATCACTACATAATGTTATATCATTGACCTAAATGCCGATATATTAACAAGGATAGGATGATTACAAAATCTTTATGTCTGTATTAGCCTTGATGACCCAAAGCTCTGTGTCTGTATCAGAAACAACTTTGGACAGGTGGCAAACTTTGTGGCGCATTACTTTACCTGAGTTACATCTTCTGATAGTTGTACTTGAATGTTGACATGAAATAATAATCCTGTTTAGTCTTTCACTACCACGAGCGTACAGACGGCGCTGATCAACACACATGTTGAAAGGCTAGGATAAAGATACCAAGGATTCGACAGTGATGTCACTGCTATGCAACATGGAAGTAGCATTGATGCTACGCCATGTTCAAAGTTGGTTTAAAGATAGCAAGGATTCGTCAGTGATGTGACATCACATCACTGACGAATCCTTGGACATGTGACCCACTCATTTATATACGCCAGTTATATCAAATATTGTTAGCGTTCAGGTATTTCGGGGACTATGTACGGGTTCGGTTCTTGTATGTCACGGTTCTATACGGGTCGGGGTCCAACAGCTCTCGGTACTGTCCGGGTCCGGAACTCAAATTTCTAACAATGCCCCGGGTCCATTCGGTTTCTGGGTAATGTTTTTGCGGGTCCATTCGGGTATCGGTCCTTCATATTGGACTATAGGCCGGGTCCATTCGGTTCCGGGTAATTTTTTCACGGGTCCATTTGGGTACAGGGTCTTATAATAAGCGCAGTAATGTATACAAGCATCTATTTACGTATATGTGTATATGTACATATATACTGAATGTATGCATAATGCTTGTGTGTGTGTGATCTCGTGAAATGTTGGGTAATAGGGTGTTATGGATATACTCTATTTGTGATACTCTCATAATGTCACTCACTACTATAACATCACTCTGTCGGGTGGAAACCTCATATGTCCAAAACGGTTACTCTTCAGGATTCAAATAAAAAAATAGCAAAAGTAGCTGATCTATAAGTTCAAAATCGAGATTTTGATGCTTTTGTGTGATGTTAAAAATATGGAGATAAGAGGTTTCTGCCCGACAGCAACGAAATGACAAGGTTGTGTCAGACACAGCCAGGAGGATCCAACGTGACATTGATGAGCGGTGCTCCTCTCCAAAAGGTGAGCTATTTTCTGCCCTGAAGCACCCAGGGCACTCTGCCAAAGAACACTGTCTGGACGCCGAGAACGTTGAAACGCGATGCTATCAGCACGGGGAAGAGGAAAAAAACAAAAACACATGGACACGGCCCCTAATAAATAATTGCAAATGGGAGCTCCCGGATGTGTGGATTAAATCTTTTTTTTAAATGTGTGTGTAATCTAAACGTGTTAAGTGTCCGGTGCCTGTGTGCACACGCTGGGCAAGACCTAGCCGGTTGAGTGTCTAAAAGGAAGTACCGGAATTTGGCGGAAGTACCGCCCAAGGAAATGACGTTGACGCTTTACAAATCTGTTTACATTCTCCGTGAATCAAACAAGTGTTGTGATTGGTCGAAAAATATATTTTCCGGCGGGAAAACGTGTGACGGAAGTCCAGCCCTATAGACACTTTCTGCTTTAGGTCGTGACCAGGCTTTTCTCTTCGCAGATGAGTAGAGGCTGGGAACGAGGCTACAGTGTGCGTGGGGGGGGTGTTTATGGGCCTAGAGAAAAAGCGCGAAGTGTCGAAAACCGCTAGCAAGCGCGGCCGGTCGTGTTGCGTGCGCTGAGCGCGGCTGCTCACCTTGGCGATGTTGAAGTCGAGGCTGAAGCTCTGCCCCTCCCCCTCCACCTGCCACACACACAGCTGGCAGGTGAGCTCACAGGTGCCGAGGCTGAGGCGCTCCAGGGTGAACGTGCAGTGCAGGTACCGCTGGGAGCCGTTCCAGATGTGGTAGAACGGGATCTCCTGTGGGACGCGCGCGCGCGCGCGCGCGCGCACACGCACACACACACACACACACACACACACACACACACACACACACACATTTTAGGATAGTGATTTTATCAATGTCATTTTTACAATTATTTGCAATTTTTAACTGTAAGCCTAAAGCCAAAAAATAGCCGATCTATTTTTTACTAAGAATAAATTGTGTTTAACTCAAATTCCGAACCTCTAAACCTAACCTCTAAATCCTGATCCTAACCCCAACCTGAATCTTTTCCTAATCTCTAAAAATAATTTACCGTAAAACAACAATTTTCTTGTGAGGATCAGGAACATGGTCCACCTCAAAATGTCTATTTCTCAGATTTTACTATACTTGTGGGGACATTTGGTCTTCACAAGTGTCACACACACACACACACACACACACACACACACACACACACACACACACACACACACACACACACACACACACACACACACACACACACACACACACACACACGTTTGGAACACGGCATGACACGATGACCTCCTCCTGCCTACAACACTGGGGTTCAATTTGTAAAGAAAACAAGAGGATTTTTTCGCTGATTCAGAATTATAAAAGAAAAAGACACATTTTGACAAATTTGCCCAAAGTAGGGTGAATGGAGAAAAATATACCCCCACCGGGGATATCAAAAGCAGAGGGATGGACCCATTAGCAAATCCAACCGTTAAGCCGCCCTCATCTGGCTAACATGGCTGAATGTATCTAAGAACAGAACGATAACAGCGATAATACAGCGATAATACAGCGATCTCTTTCATAGCATTCCGTCACACACATCTTGGATGTAAACAACCGGTGACTGCAATCAAATAACAGGTGATTATCATTAGACAACAACCATGGCCAATGCACTGTAGCAATGGTTCTCAACCAGTGGTCCGGGGACCACCAGTGGTCCTTGACGGGGTTCCAGGTGGTCCCCAGCTAAATGATGGAGAGTTGGTATCCAAATGGACCCTTATAGACCTTTAACTCTTGAGAGTGTAAAATGCTCTCAAGAGTTAAATTATTGTTAAACAACTGCATTACTTAATTTACAAGTCTACACAATAGGAGAATGTAGAAGAATTGTTATTTTGATCAACGTTTGCCTGTCATCTCTCCTATGGCGCCAACATCAATACAGCATGGAATCGTGGACAAAACGAAATATTCTAAGTTTTGGGTCTGAGAGGCTAAATCTCATCAAATGGTGAGGAATCCGTGGCTCAAATGCCGAATAAATAATGGACCTTGATATGAAAAAGGTTGAAACCACTGCGCCGCAGCATTGCATCATATTGTGTACTGTATGGCAAAACAGCTTGAGAATACTAAGAATAGGTTCTAGGAAACACTGTCTTCTCCTTATCAATAGTTTCTTTGCAGGGAGTTCTGGGATGCCTGTCTAGCCGTCTGGTCAATAACAGAACTGAACAAATTGAGGGTTGTTTACAATAAATGCATCATAGGTAGCTAGCTGGGGGAAAGAACAAACCGCTTTTCTGTGTTTCCATACGTTGTATTCATGTAAATGTTTGGAGGGGGACGCAGAGTTGCAATCTACTATATCGTCGATGTTGAGAAGAAACCTCTTATCTCCGTTATTCGAACTTCGATTCCCGGCTCCTCCTGGTTTGACGTCGAAGTGTCCTTGATAACCCCAAGATGCTCCCAATCAGCAGGCTGATGCCTTGCATGGATTCCTCCGCCGTCGGTGTGTGAATGGGTGAATATATATCGTTGCTGTCGGGCAGAAACCTCTTATCTCCATATTTAACGAATGCCCTACGTGGTCATACTACGGTGTCACACAAAAGTATCAAAAATAGATCTACAAGCTCAAAATGCGTTGCGAAGCGACACGTTTTGAGCTTGTCGATCTGCTATTTTTGATAGTTTTGAATTTGAATCCTGAAAAGTAACAGTTTTGGACAAGTATGAGGTTTCCACCCGACAGAGACGATATGCAAAGTGTAAAGCGCTTTGGCGAAAGGCACACCATTTATATATGATATATATTTTCTGTGCCACTTTCCTTGTATTACGTGCATGTTCGTGTGTGTGTGTGTGTGTGTGTGTGTGTGTGTGTGTGTGTGTGTGTGTGTGTGTGTGTGTGTGAGAGTGTGCACTCGCACATGTGCGCGTGTGAGAGAGATAACTGTACAAGAGCACTGTTATAGCACAACACAGGATTGCATCTGGCAAACAGCCAGTGTACCGGGGAGTGTTTGGTTGGAATGTATTCATGGCTAACCATTTCTGTATCTCTCTTTTGTCTCTTGTTCCATATTCATGTCTCATTTTCATATCCCCTGAGACTGTGGGAAGGTAACTCCGTAAAAAGCAGGGCAATGCAGACTCCTCATTCGACCTCAGCAGCAACAGCTGACACTGGTGGAAATTAACTAAGTACATTTACTCAAGTACTGTACTTAAGTACAATGTTGAGGTATTTATTTAACTTTACTGGAGTATTTCCTTAACTTTTAGTTACTAGTTATACATTAACCACTTCAGCCCTATGTACTTTGACTATTTGAAAATAGCTGATCTACAACGTGCAGATCTGCTATTTTCACAGGATTTACATTTGAAAACTTATGAAATGGGACATTATGCATAATGAGTACTTCTACTTTTGGTACTTTAAGTATTATTTTGATGCCAACACTTTTACTCAAGTAAATATTGAATACAGGACTTTTACTAGTATTTCTACAGCGTGGTATTGATACTTTTACTTAAGCATGAATTTTGAGTACTTCGTCCATCACTGACAGCTGACAGGGGGCTCGTTCCATCAGGGAGGGGCTGTGCGGGTTGCTGCCCGCAGTGTGCCCCGCTGACCAAGTGGGGGCACTGTTACCCAGGCAGACGGACGGGCCGGGGCACAGACGGGGGCGCATGGGGCAGAGATGCAGAAAGCCTTTCACAAGGCCCCGGGGAATCTGACGGCCTTTTCTGACCGGACTGCTGAGAGGGGAATAACACTTCCAAATGAACAGGCACAGTCTGGAGGGATACGCCAGTTGTTCAGGGTTGTGTTCAGGGTGCATTGTTGATGCTTACTTGGCACTGCCTCCTCGCACTGCCTTGTCTGTGGGGACCTGCTCACATAGTTACAGCCAGAACCTATACTCTACTCCTCCTATCTCTCTCTCTCTCTCTCTTTCTCTCTCTCTGCATCTCTCTCTCTCTCTCTGCATCCGTCTCTTCCTCTCTCTCACCATCTCTCTCCTCTCTCTCGCTACTTCTCTCTTTTTCTCTCTCCTCTCTCTCTGCATCTCTCTCTCTCTGTATCCGTCTCTTCCTCTCTCTCACCATCTCTCTCTCGCTACTTCTCTCTTTTTCTCTCTGTATCTCTTTCTTTCTCTCTCTCTCACCATCCCTCTCTCTCCCCCTCTCTCTTTCTCTCTCTCTCCTTCTCTCTCTTTCTTTCTCTCTTTATCTCCCTCCCTATCTCCCTCCCCCTCTCTCCTTCTCTCTCTTTCTCTCCTTCTCTCTCTTTCTCTCCTTCTCTCTCTTTCTCTCCTTCTCTCTTTCTTTCTCTGCGTCTCTCTCTCTCCGGCCCCCCTCTCTCTCTTTCTCTCTCTCTCAAGATTTGCACAAAAAAAATTTCAAGATTTTTCAAAAATAGCAGGTCTACAAGCTCATAGCGCGGCACTCGGTGGCGCGCTATGAGCTTGTAGATCTGCTATTTTTTAATAGCCAAATTATAAAAGGTTAAAGTGGTTACAATTATTGTGATGCTATATTAACACATTTTGCTGGGGACCCCCTAATAATCTCTCTCTCTCTCTCTCAGGGCTGCAGTGCAGTTGGACAGGCAGGTGCAGTGAGTGTGAGAGAGAGAGAGAGAGAGAGAGAGAGAGAGAGAGGGATAAAGGTGCAGGGGTTGTGGAGTTAGTTCCACATATTTACATAGTGTTGTATTCAGCCCAGCTCCCTTTCACAGAGATGGACCAGTGAGTATAATCAATCAGCCAGCAGCTCTGAGCCAGTAAGCAACTCCAATGCAATCCAGCATATTGTGCACACACACACACACACACACACACACACACACACACACACACACACACACACACACACACACACACACACACACACACACACACACACACACACACACACACACACACACACACACACACACACACACACACACACACACACACGGCAAGTATATGAATCCATTTAAGACCCCCAAACGCACAGACACCATGCATGTACATGCACAACGTGCATACTGTATACAGTAAACATCCGTTCTCAAAGTGGGCTCCAGGGACCCCCAGGGGTCCTTGAGCGGGTTCCAGGGGTCCCTATATACACACATCAGCATTTGAAAATAGCCCATCTACAAGTTCACAAGGTGTCGCATCTAAAAAAAACTTTTGGAATGTCTTTGAAACATTTTAACAACACTAATCTTGTGTGGGGGTCCCTGGCACAAATATTTTCAGATGGGGGTCCGTGGCCAAATACATATACATTTAGGGGTCCTTGACATGAAAAAGCTCGAGAGCCCCCGTGTAGGGAACGTGTACACACCAACAAACCGTCTCTGTCGGGTGGAAATCTCATTATGTCCAAAACATTTCAGGATTCAAATTCGAAAATATTAAAAATAGCAGATCGACAAGCTCAAAAAACGTATTTTCGCGCTGCGCTTCGAGCTTGTAGATCTGCTACATTTGATGCTTTTGTGTGATGCTGTAGTATGATCAAGTAGGGCGTTAATTTACGGAAAAAAACTTAAAAAATGATAAAATAGTGAGATAAGAGATACGAAACACACAAACTAAGTTCCCTCTCTGGAGCTCAGAGAGTGACTTTTAAGTCACACGCTGTACCAAGGTTATAGGGAGAGCATTAGGTCTCGTCCTGCCTGCAGCCACACAACACCACGCAGAACAAAACTAAAGAAATCACTCCTTTGTGCGGATCTTTAAAGTCATCAACCAAAGCAAAAACATAAACATACTTAATTAAAACTCTGCACTCTGCAAAGAAACAAATAACTGGTGCACAGAGAGAGGGAGAGAGAGAGCTGGAGCATGAACGCTCATCAGCAATAAAAGGAGGGCAGAGCTGACTATCTGGTGACGTGCAGCTTCGACTAATCCTGCCAGGCATCGCTTCGCTGTTACATCTCCCAGCATGCAACTGGGAGTAGGTAACTAAGTACATTTACCCAAGTACTGTACTTACATCCACTTCCCCTTCATTATTTCCATTTCCATTTTTGTATACTTTAACCACTTGTCTTAAACCCTCTAGGCTTAGTAAACTGGACCTGAGTCACCTCTGTACTTGGAACCGCTTCTAAACCATAACCCTTCAAGTGGTTAAACTTTGGCTCCACTATCTCTCAGATGCAAATATTGTACTACTTGTTTTTCAAACAAGCTGTGAGCTTGTAGATCTGTGTGTGTGTGTGTGTGTGTGGGGGTGTGTGTGTGTGTGTGTGTGTGTGTGTGTGTGTGTGTGTGTGTGTGTGTGTGTGTGTGTGTGTGTGTGTGTGTGTGTGTGGCTGTACTTTTGATTCAAGTTTAGAGGAAGCTTTCCTTACTAAGCAAGTAAAATACCAGCCATTAGTACAAGCCATTATACATCTAGGCTACAAGTGCCAGCTCATTGTTTTTATATTTGGCAGCTTGGGCCATGTCCACAGGCTGGTGGTCAGGGGCTTGAGGATGGGGTTGTCCAAGTGTAAGGCAAAGCAGCTTGCAACATATTGCTCAATCTCCTCCATTATAGGCAGTCGATCTATTTGGAGGAGAAGGTACTTCCTGTACCCATAATTTTTCTCCGGTGTTGGTAATATGGCAGACTGAAGTGTATCACCAATGTTAACTGTGAATAAGTTCATGTGCATTTGTTGTTTATATTCTGAACTTGTTTGGACTGAAGCACTGGGACACATGTTGTTTCGAGTGTGCGGGACATCAAAAGCAACTGAAAAATATTTGTGCCCCTGTAATGATATTTTATAAATGTGGACTCAAATAAAGAAATTGAAATGTGTGTGTGTGTGTGTGTGTGTGTGTGTGTGTGTGTGTGTGTGTGTGTGTGTGTGCGTGTATGTATATACACAATATGCTGGATTGCACTGAAGTTGCTCACTGGCTCAGAGCTCCTGTCTGATCTCTGAGAATATCCAACCTCGCTGTCGCTGCCTCAGCAGGCTGCTATTTTCTGTTTGACAAATCCTGAAACATTTGAGACCTTTTACTGTGTTACCGTATGTTTTGTATATTAAGTATATTTTGACGCCTTTTCACTCAAGTGTTTCACTCAAGTAAAATTTTGAATACAGGCCACTTGTAACAGAGTATTTTTTATATTGTCGTACTGCTAATTTTACTGAAGTAAACAAAACACCACTACCATCTCCACACTTCGACAACCCCAAACCCATCACAGAGAGACCCCATGCCAAGCATACCTGGTAGCCGGCCAGCAGTTTGCTCCTCCAGTGGGCCAGGGGCATGTCGTGGATGGACAGCCGCAGGTTGTGGTAGCTGTCTTTGAACAGCAGGACGTGGGGCTCATCGATCAGCCGCCCCCCCAGTTGCCGCTCCATCTGCACCACTTCCTGGGGGGGGGGGAGAAGAGGTACAATATTATGTCTGAACCTTCCCTAAAACAGCGTTTCTCAATCTTTTACAAGTCAAGGACCCCCAAATTAATATGCATTTGGCCACGGACCCCCATCTGAAAAGGTTTTGTGCTAGGGACATTTTCAATATTTTTCTAAAACTTTCAGGAATAGCTTGTATATCTGCTATCTCTGAATAGCCAACATATTAATGAATAAAGTGGTTAAAATTATTGTGATGCTATGTTAACTACTTTTGCTGGGGACCCCCTGGTACCCCCAAGGACCCCTGGGGGTCCCCGGACCGCACTTTGAGAACCAATGCCCTAAAAAACCCAATAAAGTCTATATGCTGACGTCCCAGACTCTTCTCCCTCCTGGCTCCAAAACAATGGAACAAACTCCCTGTTTCAGTTAGAACTGCAGACTCACTCCCAATTTTCCGCGTAATCTGAAGACTCACCTCTTCAGACTCCACCTTATTAGCCCGTAGCATTTGACCAAGTTTTGACGACCATGCAGACTTATGCCAAGGTTAAAATGTAATTTATATAGCAAGTTATTTAGACAGATGCTAGGTTCATTGTTTACCTGGTAGGCCTATCCTATAGTTTCAATGTTATTATTATAGTGATAGTATATTGTTTAGACTGATAGTTTACTGAGGCACTACACTGTCTCTCTGCATTTGATGTATGTGATTATCTTGCTTATTGTAAGTCGCTCTGGATAAAGAGCGTCAGCTAAATGCCTAAATTGTAAATTGTTATAATTATATGATTAACACTGACATTTATCTGCTGTGCCGGTAAATACAGTTGTTGATTCACTCTCATCAGTGTAAGCACATACACCTGAGAGGACACATGAGATGACCAGAAGATATGAGAAATGGAAAAGAACTGAATGGGTAGGAACAACAGCAGATCATGCATGTCATTGAGCACAGGCGTCAGTCTATCTGATAAAGCAGTTGAGGGTCATGGCAGCAAGTGTATCAGTATGTGCTTACGCAGATGAGAGTGAATCAACAACTATATTTACTGTCAGTTCTAATCATAATATTCTGTGGAATAAGGCTGTTGAGACCGTGATTTGTTTCTCTGTTCACTGTGATCAGATCGGTTTTGTGTTATTCTAGAAGACATCGACGAAAATAGCAGATCTACAAGCTCACAACACGTCGCATCGTAACGTGTTGCTTGTAGATCGGCTATTTTCGGTGAGCGACCTGAGTATGAATCTGGTGTCCGGACTGCGACACACCTTCAGAATTTCAAACCACCTATAGGAATATGGTTCAAATTGGATTCACAAACACACAACACACACACACACACACACACACACACACACACACACACACACACACACACACACACACACACACACACACACACACACACACACACACACACACACACACACACACACACACACACACACACACACACACACGGTAAACATAGCCGCACTCACAAAGCACAATGAACGACCGGGTGAATGCACACAGTCAGGCTGGTGTGCACACGTGCAATGGATGTCCACATGCACACACTCTAAACACAGACACACGTATGCACGCACACACACACACACACGAGGAACGCAAATCAGGCGCACATCCCAGGCTAGGAGATAGCATCCCTGCATGATGCCTCAGCGGGTTGGACCAAGTTGTCTCAACAGTGCTGTAATGTCACCGCAAGGTTATTTCCCTGACTCTGTGTGTGTGTGCGCGCAAGCTTGCATGACAACGTGTGCGCGTGTATCTAGCTCTCAGGAATCACATTAGCATGCAAATGCTGCAGCCGGCAAGAGAGCCACTAGCTACCTGGACTGTGATGAAGTGACTGAGTAAGCCATTAGTCAACTGCTCATTGTTCTCGCATGGCGAGTCTCCTTAATTTCATTTTTGTTTTTGTGCCAGCAGAGATTTGTAAATGCATGCTTAATATTTTAATCTCCGTGGGACTTGCTCAATGGACCATTTGTTGTTATCCAAATGACCATCTGGAAGGGGACGGCAAAGTGTGCCATATTCCCCCTCTGATCTACTCCGTTTACTCGGAGCCGGACGCAGCGAGCTTGAAGGGTTCCTCTTGTACACTGGAGAGCACTCAAACAACCCCCCTCCTCCTACCCCACCACCCCCACCCAATCAAAGGAGCCTTTAGCAACGGAGAAATAAACAAATCTGAAATTAGTCGTGAGGGAATACCTTCAAGAGCAGCTACAGAGCAGTTTGCTTGTTTTTTTTAATATCTCTGCTAAAGAGGAACAAGATGCTAACAGAATGGGAAACGCAATGCGCGGAAAATACGCACGTGTGAGCTTAGGAGACGTTTTCTCAAAGACCGAGCGCTGCGAAAAGGGAGATGTGTGCATAGATAACAGCCATATGGTGAGAATCAGCACCATGCTAGCATGGTTGCCCACGCTAAAGATTTGTGCAAAGGCATCTAATTAAGATGGAGAATGGCTGTGATTTCTATCTGCACACCGCTGATTCAATTTTCTGCACTCTTTCCCTAGAACGGGCTCGACCGATTCCAATTATAATGGAAAAGGAAGCCGTTAATTATCCGTTTGGAAATCTCTACCTGCTTTTTCTTTTTGCTTGATATGATCTCTCTTTCACTGAATGAGCACTTTTGAGTTCAGAGCCGCGGATCTAATTTCCATGTTTGCTCTTGTGCTTTGCTAATTTCCATGTTTGCCGAGTGGTTCGGTCTTTGTTCAAATGAATAATTTTATTTCCCCCCCCTCTCTCCCATGTGGTTATCTCTGGCTTCCTGTCTTCATAACATTAGTTTATTCAAATTCAGCCCAGATGTGAGGAAAAAGACTGTATCATGAGCTGTTTCAAAAATGTATACGGATGAAGAAGCTATAGATTATTCCTATTACTGTAACGCAGAGCCAAATCGCTCCCAGAGCCCTCTCTTCCCCCTCACAGGGAGGTCAGATGACGGCTTTGAATCGAAGCGATGGGGTCTAATGAGATAATAACAGAGGGCAGACCGTCTCTCCATAGACTTAAACCCCCCCTCTGCTATTATGTCTCTTACGCAGACAAAAGACTAGTTTATGGGAGGCTTTTCAGAGAGGGCCTCATTTAACTCATTTTCTTAAAGCACGATTATTCGTTAGGCCGGCGATTAGCATTTCAAATTGGTGCCGGGGCGGACTTTGATCGGGGATCTGACCTAGCATCGGCGGATCGGTCGGCCCCGGGTAACCCGAGAAAGACGGCTGAATGCCAATTATCCTGTTATCAGCATCTCTAGGCTACTATAGCGTGAATACTAAACCCCTCTGTGTCCAACGGTGGTCGGGGTTCAGAACGAGCATGACAGCGCTGATGCGCGAACACGGTGTCACGCTTTTTACTATCGACCGCAGAACAGGACGGGGGACACGGAGTCGGTTGGCACTCGCTGCCTGGCTTTAAGCCTGATTTGTATTTAGTTGTGTCGCGGATTGGAAATAGCAGACCTTTAAGCTCACAACGCGTCGCAGCTGTGACACATTGTGAGCTTATAGGTCTGCTACTTTTGCTGCTCGCCGTTGGAGTGTGTCTAAGTACAAATCAGGCTTTACTGGCTTTGAAAACTGCGTTGTTCTGTTTGCATATAGTTTGCTTATTTGTCCCTCTGTGTGTGTGAGTGTGTGAGAGAGAGAGAGAGAGAGAGTAGGATTCCAGCATATGTTCTGAACTGAGAGTAATGGCCCTCTTTACGGCCCATTATCCTGTTAACAAATGACGACGTGCGAGAGCTAATAGATGAGACGTTAAATTCGACCGTATTATTTACTCTTTCTGGTGGGGAAACAATGCAAGGTTGGAATTAGCGCGTCAAATCACAAATTAATCATCAACAGAGAGCTAAATTGTCTTTCCACGCACCGGCGATGTGGAGAGAGAGAGAGACAGAGAGAGCAGTTCCCCCGGACAACCGCAAACCAACCCCCTTTTTTTTTCTCTACAAGGCTGGCGGCATTAAGATGCATGAGCTTAAGGCGCAAACTCCGAGTACTTGCAGGAGAGAAACCCCCTTTTTGTTCTGACGGAATTAAAGATAGCCCACGGTGTCGTGCGAGGACTGCGAATTCAAGAGGCTGTGCCATGCCAAGACCACCCCCTAACTTTCAACGAGAGCTGGGAGGAGGAAAGAGAGAGAGAGGGGCGGGAAGAAGACGTCTCGGTTGGATGGAAACCTCATATGTCCAAAACGGCTACTTTACAGGACTCAAATTCAAAAACAGCAAAAGCAGCAGATCTGCAAGCTCAAAACGCGTTGCTTCGTGCCATGTTTTGAGCGTGTGGATGTGCTACTTTTGATGCTTTTGTGTGACGCTCGTATGATCAAGTAGGGAGTTAAATTACGAAAAAACACGAAAAGTGAAAATATGGAGATAAGAGGTTTCTGCCCGACAGCAACGAAGAGACAGAGAGGAGAGCGAGAGAGAGAGAGAGAGCGAGAGAGAGAGAGAGAGAGAGAGAGAGTGTGAGAGAGAAGGGAAACGGACGCAGCTTAACGGTCGTGTCTTCAGGTCACTAGAGTGGCCAGCTTTAGTGGGAGAGATAACGGGATTACTGCAATCGTGGCCACAGTTTTCCATGACCCAACCCCCTGCCACCCACCCCACCCACCACCCCTCCTGAGCCCCAAAGATGCAGCTCAGTGCGGGACTGTGATGGACTGAGGCCGGGGATCCGCAGGGAAACCAGACACTCATACAGCTAATCTCTTTGGGCTGTCGCTGACAGAAGGAGGTTAGATAGGCCGCTGCACCAAAACCCTCACAGCAACAGCAGCCGGTCAGTGGATACAGAGAGTACACACACACACACACACAAAAACGACACACGCCCTAAACAAATCATTGCATTAGTCAAGGACTATAAAAAGGAGGCATGAGAGGGCTTGAAGTTACGGATCAAAATAGACGATAAACCCCCATGTTTGTTTGCCCCGCCGTGACATTTTTTTTTTCGCAGCAAGGTCAAGAAGCAGCGACGGCGTGGCTTGTTGTCTATCTATGGTTTTGTGTTGGTTTCTAATAAACTGGCTGTTGACATTCTAAAGCCCCTGGCAATCTTTACTAGATCTGACAGGGAGTATTACTCAGGGATTTAATCACTTAATTAGTCAAGGCCATAACTCATGTGAAACACAGAGGGGGTACAACACCAGGAAAGTCATCATCTCGCTTTTAATAAGCATAAACTCACTCTCGGCCTGCCACCTCATGCCGACGCCGCCCCCCCCCCCCCCCGTTTATAGGAAAACCAACTGCGCATTCAAACAGCAACTATCCATTTTCAAAGCTGCTCTTTTCAGGCAAATGCCTCTGCTACTGTATATAGAGAGTAGCCCGGCTCCACGGGTCCATAAATCTGTGTATTTGTCTGCAGGATGTGACAGGCTTTTCCCTCTACTGACGGAGAGTCTATCAGTCTGAGCTCCAGTGGCCGTGCAGGCTATAGTCAACTCTGATTAATAACTGCAAATAGAAGGCACATGTCTGCCCGGTTATAAATGGGACCCCTGTTTGCTAGGGAGAGAAGATGCACATTCGGCCTGATAAATCACGGCATGGGAAGCCGGGGAAAACACAGAAATATAATATGGAAACTATTTCTCAGCCAGGGTTTTTTTTTTTTTTTGTAATAAAGCTTATTGTCTTGTTTAACTTAATGTCAGCAATTACGGTGCTGTGCCTTTTGCCAAAGCTTGCTCCCTCTTCTTTGACTAAGGGTTAGTGAAAAAGGCTCCTTTTCCAGGAACTACTGACAGAGATTTCTAGGGCTTGTTTGTGTTCTGTACACTGTCATTACTTTGTTAATCCCTGATAGATGAAAGATGAAGTCTTAGTGCAGCTTCCTGGCTCAGATGCTACAGATGTACAAAGCTAATTGTAAAACACTCTACAGTAGGAGAGGCTGGTCACATAAAAGAATGAATCATAGTTTAAGGTCAGTTCAAACAAAAAGAACTCGGCAGCCACTATTAAACTGATTTAAGAGATCCTTTTGGAGCGTCCTAGGCGTGATTATAGGAAACACACTTTTCTGCCATTAGCGGCATACAAAAAAGAAGAAAAAAGGCGCTTCGACAATTACCGCATGAATATTGATGGAAGCATGACTTTTGTAGTCGAAGACAGAATGTTAGCAAAACAAAGGGGGAAGTAAATGAAACCTTTTCTCTCCCTTTGCGCCCAAATGAGGTCTTGTGAATTTTATGGCTATTAAAACGTCAGTTTTATACTCGCCCCGAATCACCAAATAATATAACAAAAAATACAATTCAATTACTGGGACTGTAATTATTCATTACAGACTCGTCTCACAAAGTAATTCCAACAGTCCTTTGAATGGTCCTCACTCTCAATACAGAGCTACCGAGCCGGGTTTGAACTGTGCATAGATGTGACAGTGAGTGGGCGTTTTATCGAGTATTATTGCATATTTCTCTACTGTAAAGCACTGCGCACGCCAACATTATGAAACATGCAACAAAAACTGTGATAGCGTAGTATTATTGTTTCAGTAATGCAGTTAAGACTAAATCTCCTTTAGTTTATCTTACTATTAATGGCAGCTGGGGTGTGAGATAGGGATATATCGTCGCTGTTGGGCAGAAACATCATATCTTTGATTAATTAATTAATTGATTGAATACTTAAGGTGGGGTAAGTGATATATTTGGGTAAAATGTAGTTTTTGGTTAAAAAGGTTAAAGTACTATATTCTGATAGTAATCATTGCTACAGAGTGTTTGTTCGGTCACAGGGGTCTCTCCAGCTCTTTAGTAAACAGAATCATTTTCAGGTAGGTGACAAAATTTAAGCCAATCAGGAGAGAGCACTGAAAATGCATTTTCTGTTTAATAAAGAGCTGGAGAGACATGGGAGACTCCTTTTACTGAACAAACACTCTATAGCAATGAGTACTATCAGAATATAGAGCTATTTAACACTTATTTTAACAAAAGTAAATCACTTACCCTACCTTTAATAATAATAATAATTAGCAAAAAGTACAGTGGTACGTTTATACAATGATGCTAAAAGGGTAACACAAAAAGCCCTGAGGGCTTGTTTCCATCGTGGCCCTATGTATTCATGTATTCAATTCATCAAGACATGTAAAGACAAAGTAAATCATCAAAACTAGGAGCATATGTACAGAAAACATGGGGGGGGGGGGTCATTTCTGGTGTTAAGCTTAGACTTGTCTAGGACCAGTTGCAAATTACAGACAGGTGCACTTTTATGGCGGTTTTGAAGGAGGGTAGGGAGTCACACTTTGAGTTAACTTGTTAATGCACTTATGTCTTATGATAGTGTCACGCAAAAGTAGTGAAAATAGCCCATCTACAAGCTCACAATGTGTTGTGAATTTGTGATGCAACGCATTGTGAGCTTAAGTGGATCGTTTATTTTCACTATTTTTGTGAAATTCTCTTAAAGTGAAAGTTGTTAAGTGTGTCTGTGTGGGTTTTATAAATATTGAACCAATGAAAAGTATTAACGAGAGCTTGTGACTAAATAATAACTACCTCGTATCCAGTGGAACGCAGGTTCTCGGTTACATTTCCAGATGAGTAACCATTTTGGACGTACAAGGTTTCTGCCCGACAGGCAGCGACGATATTCTAATAATAATAAATCCCGGATGCAAATCTCTAACGTACAGCCCATTCATCTGACCATCATCATCCAGTTTAATTAAACTGTGTTTTATGTCACCCCCTCTGTGTGTTCCCTGCAGGCGTTTCGTTCAGATATGCAATTTGACACGACATCCGTGACACCATGAGGTCTGGTTTAGCATGCACAGTGGGTAGGGTTGGGTGCCGGAACCGGAGGGATCGGAGGAACTGGAGGAACCGGATCCAACATTGAGGAACCGGAACCGTTTCCAGAACCGTTTCCAGAACCGTTTCCAGAACCGTTTCCAGAACCGTTTCCAGAACCAGTTTCATCCCACTGTCAGAGCTGGTTATGTGGACTTCACGTCTGCTATTGCAATTACAATACCAGGGGTTCTCAAACGTTTTCATTTCAAGGACCACCATAACCTCTGAGAGTGTACAAATGGAACCAAACGGACCCGTGAGCAGATCTTCAAGCTCACAACCCCATTGCATCGTGACACATTGTGAGCATGTAGATCTGCTATTTTCACTATATTTGAAATAGAGCTTAAGTTGTTTGATGGATTGGTTGATTTAATACTTTATTAACCCATTAAGATCTGGAACGCATCTGTGTCACTTTAGATTTCTTTGGCTATTCAAAAATAGCAGATCTACAAGCTGAGTGCCGCGCCATGAGCTTGTATATCTGCTACAAAAGCATGAAAAGTAGCACGCGGTGCGAAGTGATGCGTTTTGAGCTTGTAGATGTGCTACTTTTGCTGTTTTTGAATTTTGAATCCTGAAAAGTAACAGTTTTGGACATATGAGGTTTCCACTGACAATATATGAAGTAAATTGGTCCCGGCAGAGCAGAGCCTGAAGACCATACGGCAAGAATTAGATGGAAATGTCACCGTCTCCCCTGAGCCCCCCCCCCACCCACACACACTCATGATCAAAGACAATAATATTGGTTCTAATCTGCTTTAATTGGGAGATAAAAGGTTCCATGGAGCACTGCAGTGTCTTTTAGTGTTTGCGTGCGTGCGTGCGTGCGTGCGTGCCAGAGAGTGTGTATGTGTACTATTACTATATTTTGAGAGCACTATGTCGCCACAATTATAGTAGAATTTGAGAAACGGACAACGTGAGGACAATTTTCCTGGTCCTCACAAGAGAAATGGTTGTTTTATGGTTAAAAAATGTTTTTAGGAAAAGATTCATGTTGGGTATTTAGAGGTTATGTTAGGGTTTTCCCTATTTTATACTTAAGTTGTGTGGTGATATCACACACCGACACATAGCTTTTTGGCTATTTTTCAGCTGTTTTCATCAAGGCCGGGATGTCCACACAAGTATAGCTCACAATGCGTCGCCATGCAACGCATTGTAGATCATTGTAGATTTTCAAAGAATTTTCATACAGTACATTTCATACATTTGAAAAACTGAAATGAGACATTCTGCAGAATGAGTACTTATTACTTTTGGTACTTTTAAGTACATTTTGATACCAATACTTTTGTATTTTTACTAGTAAATTTTGACTTTTACTTGTAAACAGAGTATTTCTGCATTGCCGTATTGATACTTTTGCTTGAGTAAAAAATGTGAGTACTTTTCCCACCACTGGCGAGTACAGTACGCGTGCGTGTCAGTTCAGGCTGACAGAAGCGTTTCCATCCACAGCAGCTCCGCGTGCCGCTGAGCTGAGCTGAGCTGAGTAGCCACCGGGCAGCCCGACGCAGCGACACCTTCCAACAGGGCCCCCTTTCATCAGCACATCAAAAGTACAGTGCAGCATGTTTTATGGGCAGTGGGCTGACATCTCTCCTGGAACGTGCTGCAGTCAGTCACGGTGCCCCTGGAGCTTGTCTGCAAAAGCCTGACTGCTGCAGGAGGAGTCAACGACAAGCTGGAAAAAAACACTAAGCACGTGTCGTGGATCTCGGGGTTGGCATGAGAATGTCCAACGTGGATCTCGGACTTCATGTGACCAGCCTGTGATATCTGTCATCTATGATGTCAGTCGTCTATCTAGGATGTATGACCAGTGGTGTAAAAAGTACACATTTTTTACTTAAGTAAAAGTATCAATACTGCAGTATAGAGATACACCGTCACAAGTAAAAGTCCGGAATTCAAAATGTACTTGAGTAAAAATACAAAAATATTGGCATCAAAATGTACTTAAAGTACCAAAAGTAAAAGTACTCATCATGCAGAATGTCCCATTTCAAGTTTTCGAATGTATAAAATCTTTTGAAAATATCAGATCTACAAGCTCTAAATGCATCGCATCGCGACGCGCTGTGTGCTTGTAGATCGGCTATTTTCAAATGGCCAAATGTATGTAGGGCTGAAGTGGGTAAAAGTACAATATTTGGATCAGAAATGTAGTGGAGTAGTAGTTCCAAGTAAAAGTATTGGAAATTGGAAATACTCAAGTAAAGTACAAATACCTCAAAATTGTACTTAAGTAAAAGTACTTAGTTACTTTCCACCACTGCGTATGACTCCAAATTTGGGCAGGGTTTCAGCACGACCCGAGACCCTTTGACTTCCATTATAATAACATTAAAGATACAAAAATCATTGTCCTGTTTTCTCCGTTTTCATTGTGTTATGTTCACACTGGCAGCTATATATACAGAGACATACCCTTCTTTTTCAATGGAAGCCAGCGACACAGAGATACAAAGATACACCTGACGTTTGTGGCTGCTACAAAAGCTACAACAGATACAAAGCTACACAAAAGTTGTTTCAACTTCAGCTACAAAGCTATACATATGCTGTGTAGCTTTTGTGTCTGCCTGCCAGTGTGAACGCAGGCATTATGTGGTTATGCGTTTTCTAGAATCAGTTTTAAGCTGTTGTTTTTAGGTTTTTATTGTAGCGGAGCTTCCCATCTTAAGATTTCGCTAAAGACCGAGCCCCTTATAGATGGCTAGCCTCCTGCAGAGCCACATCACTGAACCCCCCCCGCCGCCTGCTAGCCTACCACTGGTCCGCATCACAATTAACGCTAATGGCAGCTATCGCTATAGTCTAATCATAAACGGCGCATTTTAAAGATAGTGATTAGTGATTAGGGTGCACCTCTCCAGGGAGGTTTAATCTGTGCTCAAAGTGGTTAATGGACTTGCTAAATGAACTGCTCCCTCCGTAATGGCACCGAGAGCAGTGTGAAGTCGAGATTACTAAACAGCATGGGCCACTGTTCTAAATCACAGGCTTAAAAAAAAAAAAACTTAAAAAAAACTACAAGTCCCAGGAGACACCGTGGCTTACCACAGAACCAGGTTGCATGAGAGAGATGGCGGGGAGAGAGAGAGAGAGAGAGAGAGAGAGAGAGAGAGAGAGAGAGAGAGAGAGAGAGAGAGAGAGAGCGAAAGAAACGCAACGCACTTCAGCGCGTCGAGGGAGCCGCAGAGCATAGCAGCACAAGTGCTGGAGTCAACAAGCTCAGGTGTCCTTTTTCCTGGCTGAGAGAGAGAGAGAGTGTGGTGGGAGCAAGGGAGGGAGGGGAGGGGACAGAGAGAGAGAGAGAGAGAGAGAGAGAGAGAGAGAGAGAGAACATGAGCGACAGAGAGAGAGAGAGAAGAGAGAGCTAGACAGAGAGAACATGAAAGAGTGAAAGAGAGTTACAGAGAGAGAGAGAAAGAGACTGAGATAGTGAGCGAGAGAGAGAGCGAGATAGTGAGTGAGAGACAATGAGAGAGAAAGAAAGAAAGAGAGACAGTGAGAGATAGTGTGTGTGTGTGTGTGTGTGTGTGTGTGTGTGTGTGTGTGTGTGTGTGTGTGTGTGTGTGTGTGTGTGTGTGTGTGTGTGTGTGTGTGTGTGTGTGAGAGAGAGAGAGAGAGAGAGAGAGAGAGAGAGAGAGAGAGAGAGAGAGAGATTTTTGTGCAGCAGCAGCAGCCTTCCTGCATCCAACAGAGGACACACAAGGTCATTCCAACAAACATTCACACACTGCAGTAAAACGCCACTAGGTCAACTGATGATCTGAATACACACAGACAGGCCCATTATTACCGCTGTGCAGATAGCGCTCTGCACAAACACAAGGTGTGATTTATAGCAACAAACACACTGCTCTCTCTCTGTCTCTCTCTCTCTCCCCCACAGCTGCTGCAGAAATGTGCAGCAGTTTGCCATCTATTTGGTGTTGCAGCCTTCGTCTTCCGCGTAACGATCCCCTTGTATCTCATTTCCACCTACGGCACCCACTGCATGTCAGCCGGCCACCTCCCTGAACACATGTGTGCAGTAGCCAGTGTTGCCAGATTCTGCGAGAGAAACAAGCAACCAGGTCTAGGAAAACCAGCCCAAAAGAAGCGACTATGGGCCACGTGAGCACTTTAACATATACATCAGCTATTTCAAAATAGCAGATCTACAAGCTCACAACGCGTCGCATCGCGACTTGTAGATCGGCTATTTTCAGATAAAATCTTGCGGGAAAATTATAATAAGCAGATCTGGCAACCCTGACAGTAGCTCTGACATAGAGAGAGGGGGGGCAGAGAGACACGCAGAGAGACAGAAACACTGAGAGACAGAGACAGAGAAGGAGAGAGAGGGTGAGAGAGACAGAAACACAGAGAGACAGACACAGACAGACAGAGAAGGAGAGACAGATAGAGTGACGGAAACACAGAGACAGAGATAAAGACGGACAGAAAAGGAGAGACAGACAGATATAGAGACAGATAGAGAGGGAGAGAGGGAGAGACAGAAACACAGAGAGAGACAAAGACGGACAGAGAAGGAGAGACAGATAGAGAGACAGAGAGAGAGAGACAGAAACACAGAGACAGAGATAAAGACGGACAGAGAAGGAGAGACAGATAGAGAGAAACAGAGACACAGACATTCACACACAGTCACGCCGGCATGGCCGACCACCTCTCTATGAGGGGGTCGACCATTCCCGAGTGGGAAGCGCCTCTTCTGGCCGTGGGTGGACAGTAACCAAGTACATTTACTTGAGTACTTGTACTTTACTTGAGTATTTGTATTTTTTGTAGTGGATACTCCACTACATTTCAAAAACAGATGTTGTAATTTTGACTGCACTACATTTCTAGGAAGGGAAATAGTACTTTATGAATTAACTACTTATTTCAAACAATAGTGGAAATAGCAGATTCACCATTGTATAAAAAATATATATACAATTAATTTATTAAAATTGTAATGCAACAATGCTTTGAAGAAAATGCACTTTGTAATTTGTGCTTTCGAATAGTTAAGTATTCTTTTTTTTTTACATGTACTTTTGGAAATGTATGTAATTTTAAAAGCAAGTACTATAGACTCATGAGCATACTTATAAGGCATAATAATCTGCTCATAACCCTGTATAATCAGATTTAAAAGAGCTCATAAATACTCATAATGCTGTATAACCATAACCATAACACAATATAAGGCATTTTATAATGACTTATACGTATCAAATGTTATAATACTTCATAATTGCTGCCAAATTTTCACTTGTAGAGGAGTAATGTTTGACCCAGGAGTATCTATACTTTGACTCAAGTACTGGAGTTGAGTACTTTGTCCACCCCTGGTGGAGGCAGAGGTAAGGTGGGAGGTGAGGCGGGGAGAGAGAGAAAGAGAGAGAGAGAGAGAGAGAGAGAGAGAGAGGATGAGAGCATTGGGGTTGCGCGGAGAGGCTCCCCTTTTAATTTACTAATTAACCATGCAAATGAAATCTTAACAGGCTACTCAGAGGCAGTCCTCGGGGGAGGCGGGGGGTGGGGGCATGGGGGAGGGGGGCATTAGCGCTTGATTATATGCCGTCCGCGCGGGGTGGAAAAAAAAACGCATCAGGAAATATCGTTGCTGTCGGGCAGAAACCTCTTATCTCCATATTTATACTTTTTGGTGTTTTTCCGTAAATCAATGCCCTAACTTGATCACACCACAGCGTCACACGAAAGCATAAAAAGTAGCAGATCTACAAGCTCGAAACGCGGCGCGAAGCGATGCGTTTCGGAGCTTGTAGATCTGCTACTTTTGCCGCTTTTGAATTCGAATCCTGAAAAGTAACAGTTTTGGACATGAGGTTTCCACCCGACAGAGACGATATGCTCTTGAGCAATGAGACGGGAAACGTCTCGGCCCGCCGATCACAAGAAATGAATCACATATCCCCATATGTGCGCGGAGGCGTGCAAGTAGAGGCGCGCGCACACACACACACACACACACACACACACACACACACATTACTATACTTGTGAGGACATGAACATTTTAGGTCAGCATCCAAAAGATATAGCCCCTGGAGTCTCGGGCCCGGGAAACGTCCGCACCCCTAAACCCCCCCCTGACGCTCCGACCCTGCGGGGACCCCCACATGTCCTTGAAGGGGTTCCAGCTGGGGGGGGGGGTCCCTAGCAAAATGACTTAACATAGCACCACAATGAGTTCGCCCACGTCTTTAACCCTATTGTATACCAGTTCAGTGGCCTTGTGGGTAAAGATTGGGAGGTCGGGTTCGATTCCCCCGGCCGGGTCACAGCAAAGACTCTAAAAATGGGACCCAATGCCTCCCTGCTTGGCACTCAGCATCATCCATCAGGTTGGATTGGGGGTAAGACATAATAGCGTCATGTCCAGGGGGTGTACTTCCTCATCACATCAAGCCGCCTCACGCTACAGAAACAGGAGATAGGCTCCTGCCCTATGGGAAGAAGTTTGAGCAGCACTGACCTTGAAGACGTCCTGCGTGTCGTCCATGCAGTAGACCCTGATGTTGTACTCCAGCGTGGTGCAGTAGGCGTCTGAGAAGAGCACCAGCCGCAGGCGCTTGGCGGCGCCCATGTGGAGCGACTCGCCAATCAGGCCGAAGCGGCCCAGCTGCTCCGTGAACACCCGGCACGTCTCCGCCTCCAGCTGGCAGTAGTACGGCTCCGACGCCAGCTCCTCGCCCATGAGCAGGACGTCCTAAGAGAGGAGAGGGGGGGGGGGGCGACAACAGGGTATGGGTGGAGGGTCAAACACTCACATTTGACTGGGTGCTTGATGAACGTGCGTGCGTGTTTTTTATTGATTGAATACTTTATTAACAAGTTTGTTAACAGTACAGGTAGTACAGTCAAATGCTATGCTAAAAGGATAACTTGTTTCCATTGTGGTCCATTGTACTCAATTAATCAGTAATACATGTAATACAATACATATTGCTGCTGTCCTGCAGAAATCCTGTATCTCTACATTTCAACTTTGTATCTCTACTTTTTAATGTTTCTTTCATAAATTATTGCCTTACTTTGTCGTACAATTGCCTCAATGAGGTTAAGTTTAGGAATAAGGATAGGTTTTGGCACCATTTTACTTAGGTTCCGTTTAGGAATAAGGTTAGGTTAGGCATAGTTTACTGAGGTTACGTTTAGGAATAAGGTTAGGTTAGGCATAGTTTACTGAGGTTACGTTTAGGAATACCAGGTGAATACCGCCGGATTTGCCCCGGGGCGACTGTGTTTTGGGGCGAGGTATTCCATGCGCGCCGCCTACTGGCTACAATATGGGGAAAATATTGATGGTTAGCCAGAGCCATAAGGTGGGTATAGTATTTTGGACATACTATACAAGGATGGCGACGATGGCACCAAGGTAATATGCATCAACGACTAATTCATATCCCACCCGCGGTACATTAAAGTAGCGTATAATGAAAAGCTTTTCGGTTATTTGTGTGCATGTGAATACACCTGGATTAGGAATTCGGGTGTGGATTAGGCAATGCTTTGTACATGCCTCAAATTCCCTTATCACTGTGGTACGCTTAGTGCATACTGACATACTGTATACACACACACACACACACACACACACACACACACACAGTCTTATAGAACACCCCATCAATTGGCTAAATAATGCATGAACGAGGTGCTCCATTGACATGAAAGCAGACTCCGATAGATTCCTGGCAAGAAAGGATGGTCCTACAGAGAAATAAAGGGGAATGGTAATCCAGTAAATATTGAATGTGAGGGATTTCCGTCAGCCTTCTGAATTTGTTCACAAATAGAGAGAGGAACTTCAAGCTTCGCCTACCAAATCACTCCGCTCTTAGTCTTAACCCTTTAAGACCGGGAACTCATCTCTGTGTCATTTTAAGATTTCTTTGGGCTATTCAAAAATAGCAGATATACAAGCTCATAGCGCGGCACCGAGTGCCGCGCTATGAGCTTGTAGATCTGCTACTTTAGAAAAATCGTAAAAATTTGTGCAAATCTTTGAATATATATATTTATAAACATTTGTAAAATATTTTGTTCCAGGGACCCCCAGAAGCAAAGATTTGAGTTACAAATGTTCACTTAAAAAAATATTTGCCCACATTTGCATGACTTTTTTTTCAAATAGCAGATCTACAAGCTCATCGGACGGCACTCGGTGCCGCGCTATGAGCTTGTATATCTGCTATTTTCGAATAGCCAAAGAAATCTTAAAATGACACAGATGCATTCCCGGTCTTAATGGGTTAAAGCTGCCATCCATCACGTTTAATGTCCTATACCCACGTCAGAGACCAGATACTCTATCTCCCGCTCTTCCTACAGAGAATCCCCACTTAACCAAGGGAGATATTGCACTTTATGAGCTTCGGGCAGGGCTACTTGTCAAGCAGTAGGTGTCCTAATGTCATTATTATCAATAAACTCTTACGTGTTTTGACAATTCTTTGGGAGGCCCACTTGCAAGTATCCCCACGGCCCGCCAGTGGGCCGCGGGACCCAGTTTGGAGGAACAGCTGAGTTTTTATTGCATGCGGTGCAACTAGCGAGCTCTTTAATTGGCCAACAAGAGATGAAAGATGGATTAGACGATGCGTGCTGCCGTGCGTCTCGCATTGTTGTCTCGCAGAAAAGAACACTGAGCGCAGCATCCGTGTCAGCCCATGCATCAGCCAGAAAACCAGACCGACTCAGCATCGCTTCCCGTCACAGCGAGGGACAATTTTATCAGATCATTTTGACGACGCTCCGCCAGTCTAATTTGATGGGGATAAATTGGGGACCCTAGGTGACAACATTTTCTCTAAAATCCCATCATGCCAGTTAACTGACTCGTCCCATTAGCCAATCAAGCTGAAGAGAGCGCTCCCTCCTGCCAAGCACCCCGGCGAGCATCCGTCAGCTTCCCCCTCCCTCCCTCCGCCATCGATTCAACCAGACACAATTCACTTCGATGGAATTAGTATCGACACCGTTCATTTCCTATGCAACCGCAAGCCCAGTGTCACTTTTTCATCTTCTTAATATTTCGGTGACTGCAGCTGCAGCGTGATGTGGCTCAATTACTCTGCCGCTCAATATCCACACACAATTCATCCTCTCCTCTTCTCTCCTCTCCTCTCCTCTCTACGCCTCTTTCTCTATCTTTACATCTTTCTTCCCTTATCGGAACCACTCTCTCATTTCCAATATCCCCTCGTACCTCTTATCATTGTATTTCCTAAAATCTACTTCTCCATTCTCCCTCTCTCTCTCTCTCCCACTTAAACTTCCACTGTGATTGTTTGCGTTTGCTCATTTCCAGTGGTGGAAAGTAAATAAGTACATTTACTCAAGTACTATACTTAAGTACAATATCGAGTTTTTTTTATTATTTTTTTTACTTTAATGCAGTATTTCCAATTTTCAATACTTAATACTTCTACTCCACTACAATTATTTGAAAACTTTAGTTTACAAAACATCCATGAACCACTTCCGCCTTAAATATAACTTTAAGTATACTTTGATGCCAATACTTTTGTACTTTTACGGCAAGCACATTTTTAAAACCGGATGTTTACTTGCAACTGAGCATTTCTACATTGCAGCATTGATACTTTTACTTGAGTAAAGAATTGTGAGTACTGCTTCCACCAATGCTCATCTGTACAACTGGCCCTGTCCTGGTCTTGTGGTGGCCGCTGGGCTATATTTGGGCCGACCGATGATTAAAAGTGCTGGTCTAACCTCTGCATCAGACAGGGCCAATCCATCCCACAGACACCCTACCACCACCACACGCAGCCAGGCTGAATAATTTATGCACAATATCGAACATGAAAGAGGACCTACTCACACTCCAAAGCCCTTTCCAATCTCTCCGGATTGCGGGATGGGTGTTTTGTTGGTGTGTATGTGTGTGTGTCGTTGTGTGTGTCGTGTGTGTTTTGTGTGTGGTGTGTGTGTGTGTGTGTGTGTGTGTGTGTGTGTGTGTGTGTGTGTGTGTGTGTGTGTGTGTGTGTGTGTGTGTGTGTGTGTGTGTGTGTGTGTTCGTGCCCACATGTGTGCACAGCAGTGGTGGAAGTAGTACTCCAATCAATCAAGTAAACTTGACTAAAAGTACAAAGGTACTGGCATTAAAATGTACATACAGTGACAAAGTAAAAGTACTCATTATGAATGGCAGCATAAAAAAATATATAATCTATCTTTTTTCCAAAAATATGTGGTTAATGTATAACAATAATAATAATCTGAAAAGTAACTTGCAACTTAAGTTTTCAAATAACTGTAATGGAGCAAAAAGTATAATATTTGCCTCTGAGATGTAGTGGAGTAGAAGTATAATATCCAAAAAAGGTAAAGTAAGTAAAAGTACCTGAAAAGTACAGTACTTGAGTAAATATATTTTGTTTACTTTCCCCCCAATGGTATTAAGCACACTACTGTACATAAACAAACCAAACAAAATAATCATGGTTCTAACCAACATCCAAGTGGAACCGTCATGCACTTCTGGAACTGTTTTATGTATATTTCATAGAGACGGCAAACTGGGAGACGTCGGTTAATTGGAAGCCACGTTCACAGATGGGTCAAGGAGCACTCAGAGGAGAGCGGCGGGGAGGAGGAGCAGTAATTTGCCCGGAGAACCAACAAAATACGACCGGTTTCGGAGAAAGAATAACCGCGTTGCTTAGCAACTCAGCCGGAGACCAGGCGGGTATTGCGTGCAAGCCTTTTGTTCCTTCCCAACAGGAACAAACCCGTACTGCCGGTTTAATAAAAGCCCTTCAGAGTTTTGACGTGTGCTGGGCTAGAATCACCGCTTCCAAAGCACGTCCGCTGGCTGGCGTTCTGCACTGCTTTTCTTTCTTTTATGCTGGAGTTCCAAGCAAAGTCCTGAAAGTTCAGTTCTTCCCTTTGAAAAAAGCAGTGGGGTGAGTCTGGGCTGGGCTGTGGTGAAAAGTAACCCAAGTACAATCATCCAAGCACTGTTCTGCTATCGGGCAGAAACCTCTTATCTCCATATCTTAACTTTTTTGTTAATTAATGCCCTACGTGATCATACTACAGCGTCACACAAAAGCATTCAAAGTAGCAGATCTACAAGCTCGAAACGTGGGGCGAAGCGACGCGTTTTGAGCTTGTAGATCCTAATCACATGATTCTACTAAGCTTTATTCCAATATGTTTTTTTCCGTATGTATTACTGAAGAATTGAGTACAATGGACCACAATGGAAACAGGCCCCTAGGGTTTTTTGTGTTATCCTTCTAGCATAACCTTTGACTGTACTACCTGTACTGTTATTCATCTTTGTAATAAAGTATTCGATCAATCAATCAAAGTAGGCGATCTACAAGCTCACGTCGTAAATCGTAGTAAAACGTTTTTTATTTTTTTACCCATTAAGGCCTGAGGTTCCGATTCTACATTTGTCATCTAAATCCTAACAGTTTTAAAAAAAAAAAACGTATGGTGCTATGTCAGTGGTTCTCTTTTTCATGTCAAGGACCGCAAAATGTATATGTATTTGCCGCGGACCCCCATATCAAAATATTTAGTTCCAAGGACCCCCAGAGGCAAAGATTTGAGTTACAATTTTTTTTGATAAAAAAAATTAGCAGATCTACAAGCTCATAGCACTCGGTGCCGCGCTATGAGCTTGTAGATCTGCTATTTTTGAATAGCCAAAGTGTAAAATAATGCTTTTTTTAGCTCAAATCAAAAAATGACACAGATGCGTTCCAGGTCTTAATGGGTTCATGGGAATGTGGCTTGTGTTGCAGATCTGTCAGTTCCACACAGGGGACCTGGACTCCGCAAAAAGGGAACGCGGTGGCGCCTCACCTCCCACGTGCCCTCGTAGTTCTGCTTCTTGAGCCGCACGGCCCAGTTCTCCGGGCAGGCGTCACAGCAGTGGTCCATGCTGAGGATGACCGGCCGGGTCAGGACCACCCCCGGAGGGCCACAGCTCACGATGGGGCTCAGCAGCGTCTGGCAGCCCGCCAAGGGTAACCTGTGGCGGGGGGGACGGGGGAAACGGAAGCAGAGGCACATGGGTAAGAGGGCCACCGAGTTAAATGGTTAACGGAGGGAGGAGGGAAAGAGAGAACAGGGCTTTAAACGGCAGTGGTTCTCAAACTTTTTCATGTCAAGGACCCCCAAATTGATATATATTTGGAGGTGGATCCCTCCCTCTGTAAATCTCTTGTGCCAGGGACCCCCCAGAAGAGAAGATTTTTTTCGAAACATTTTCGATATTTTCTTATTTTCAAAAATAGCAGATGTACAAGCACGCACTGCGGCACGAAGTGACACGCTGTGAGCTTGTTTATCTTAACATATAAATGGATAAAGTGGTTAAAATGATTGTGATGCTATATTAACTACTTTTGCTGGGGACCCCCTGGAAACCGCCCTAAGGACCCCACTTTGAGAACCATTGTTTTATGGAATGAGGCATTGGAAAGAATTCAAGGCCTTTTTGTTTGCATGCAGGCTGTGATACTGTGGTCTAGGGGGTGCGACAGTTAATCAAACTAATAAATTATACATAAAATAATCGATGATGTAATTATGAAATCATTGATTAACCACTTGAACCCCATACGTTGTTGAGCGGAGTCCCTCAGGGCTCTATACTAGTGTATTTTATGTGTTCGCTCTACATTAAATATCTTTGCAGAAAATAGCAAATAGATCTGCTATTTTCTGAAAAATGTTTCCCTCAGAATACGAGTTTAAGTGGTTGATAATCTATCCCTATTTTGGGCATTTTCATTATATCCAAAGTAATAAAGAAAAACACATTTCTTCACAATACTGAAAATAGACAATCTACAAGCTAACGTAGCGCCACATCGCAAAAGAATAATCGCCAAGAAAGTAATCGACAGTTGCAGCGCCTACTGTCATCTGCAACTGATCTAGGAGCTGCGATGGAAGGACGAAATGAATAAATAAATGAGGAAAAATAAAAGCAAAGGCCTGCTGAGCTCATTGACTTCAACCAAGTGGTCGATGATAAAACAGAATAATAACAATAAGCTATCACAGCGTGCTACGTGAAATGTGCCTTCTGAGGCTGGAGAGGGAGTGCGGGCAGATAAACAGTGGTTTTCCCAAACAATTCATTTAACTTAAATAGTGCACATCCTGGTAAAAAAGGCCACGTTATTTATTTACATTCGCCCCTGGCGCCACAGCGCTGTTGCACCAACACACACACACACACACACACACACACACACACACACACACACACACACACACACACACACACACACACACACACACACACACACACACACACACACACACACACACACACACACACACACACACACACACACACACAACCTTAAGCCTTTCCTAATGGACTAGCAAGAGCATCAGAACAAACAGCCTGCCGGCTTCCAGGGAAGACTGCCAGTTAGGCGGTGTTAAAGAGACCCACCTTAAATCTTCCTTCCGCTGAGCGGTGAGATAAATCTCATAGATCTTCCCTCTGGGGATGGCCTCAGGAGGAATGAGCATGCTGATTCCTAATGCAAATAACAACAGAGGGAGCGGAGTGAGTGTGTGTGTGTTTTTGAGAGAGAAAGAGAGAGAGGGGGGGGGGGGGGGGAGAGAGACAGGCTCATTTATTTCAACTGAAAAACGTTTTTTTGTCATTGTACAAAAGGCAGACGGTCACAAAAAAAAAAACAGATCCCTCCTGAAGGTCAGATGTAGGTAAGCCGCTGCCAATTTGAGCTACGTTTACTCGAGTACTTCCATTTTGTGAAACTTTACACCTCTACTCCACTAAATCTCAGAGGAAAATATGTACTTTTTACTCTACACTACAATTATCTGACACCTTTAGTTGTTACTATTCACTTTGAAGATTCAGATGACCACTTAAAGGAGCACTTTAACCCATTTTCAATCTTCATGTAATTGGTCCTTGCTGATACTCATGGTACCATTTTTGTCTACTCGGTCTGTGTCTCAGAGGACGGCTGTAGACAGTTCAGAAACCCGCCTACCAGTGTTATCGATGTGGGAAACTGCAGGCTTTCTATTCCTGGAAAGTTAACATGCTACAATAGAAGCCATTGTTCTCGCATTAATTAATGAAACAATTAAATGACCAAACCTGCCTACCCATGATGTCACTGGTAGGCGGTTTCCTGAACTGTCCACAGCCCTCCTCTAAGACACAGACCTAATTGACAAAAATGGTACCATATTATAATGAGCATTAGTGAGGACCAATTATATGAATCTAGGTTGAAAATGGGTGACGTGCTCCAATGTGTTGCACGTTCAAGGTTCAATTTGATGTCAGCTTGTAGATATTGTATACAAAAGTATACATTGATGCCAATACTCTTATACTTTTACTTGTAGAAGAGTATAATAATATTGAAGTATTGCTACTTTTACTTAAGAAAAACATCTGAGTACTTCTTCCGCCACTGCCGCCAAGTACAGAAGATGCAGATCTATGTGCAGCGCCCGCCAAGCAAGTGTCCCCGCGGTCACCGAGACAAAAAGCTTTAAAAGTCCTCCGTCTGGCACCGACTTGAGAACTGAGAGTTGACAAACCACGGAACGAGACTATACGGCAAGAAAACTGGCACCTCCCCCGGAGAGCGGTGAAATGCACCTTAGAGAGAGAGCGAGAAGCTATCTTTAGGCGGTTGCGAGTGTTGTGCCAATTTGTGCTGTGTGATCCTCCTGGCGAAACTATCCACTTAGAGTCTCATTTAAGATGCACAACAAACACGCAAATATAATGTGAAGCACATCTTAAAGCATCCCCGGATTGTTAGCTTTGGTCTCTGTTCCCCCCGTATAAAGCATCTGTTTGAATAAGCCAAAGGAGTGCATGAGCGCTGGTAGCGGGTGTCTGGTAGTCATAAAGCATGTCTTCTGTGTTACTCATCTAAATGTTTTAACTGGCCTGTGCGGAGAGTAAATCTCCTCGCCAGCAGAAAACATGCTAAGAGTCCAAAGTGAGAAGATTGCTGCCAGTGTGTTTTGCGCCCAACATTGGCTTAAGAGTTAATCCATGCATACGATGACTATAAGAGGCCGAAAACGATCAGCAGAGAATAGAGAGGGGGATGGGCGGGGGCGGGGGGGTTGCCGGGAGACCAGTATAAAGACCATTTTTTCTCTCTGGACTTACAGTACGAGCATATTGGCACTGGCATGTGCTGCCATTTGACAGTGTTAATCAGCGCGGCCCACAAACACGCTGCCTTGCCAGAAAACACTCTCTCTTCCAAGCACAATTATATAAGCACAGTGCTCGGCTAATGTGGAGCGGCAAGGCAAAAAAGAGGGGGATGAATAATGGCTGACTCTATCGTCTCTCTGATCAAAACTCTCTGCTAATGGTTTATCTCTGTACAGTATCTCTGGGCTTTGCTGTTAGCACACACGAGTACCAAAGTGCAGCGTACATGCTGTACAGCATTATGCGTCAGCACATACTGTACTTATAGTACAGTATAGTATAGTATTTAACCTGTAGTAATTAAGTGGCCTATTTGGCATCATTTCTTTCTATTCTTCTGCCTACACATACGCAGGGCTGCCAAGTTTCAGGAAAGTCCCTGATGAGACTAATCAGGGACGCATGTGTCAAATTTGCGTTTTTTCCCCCCCTTTTATTTGGGGTTTTTGTTACTTTAATTCGGTTAATTCGGTACAAAGAAATGTACTCCATGAAGTGTAGATGTGTGGCAAAAAGGAAACGTTGCAGCCGACCGACGGTGCGCAGAACTCATACAGTAGATGCATATTTATAGCAGAAAGAGGTTCACATGCCTTTAGCCATATACTCATTCAATTCTGAACCGATTCTTAAAATGTAAAATTCTCTATTAGCTGTGAAGGGTCTTCTTTCATGTGTATCAGTCATGATTGTTTTGCCATCAAACAATATCAAGCAAAAAGGATACATCGGTCCTTTTTCTCTCCAAACCATCGCGCACCTAAAACACCCTCGCCCCGGGTCTAATCCAGCAGCCACAGTCCGCGAAAAAAATGGGGCAGTATGTTTTAGGACGAGCGTTCCGTTTTCCACCCGGTTGCTGTTTTTCTGCTCGGGGGTATTTTCTTTTTCTTTTTTCTTCGTCCCAGAAGTGGGGGTATATCACCCACAACGGCAAGCCTCAAGCCATACGTTATGGAAATATACAATTACATTAAAAAAATACTATAAAGTAGTGAGAGGGGGAAAAAGCGTGTGACATGGCAAGTCGTGGCGAGGCGTGTGAAGAGGTTACATTGCGTGACTCTCACTCTCAAAGGGTGAGACTTGGCAGCTCTGATACGTCATGTCCTAGTATGAGCGAATAGGAGAAGGGAATCAACGTCACGTCACGTGATGTCTTTATTTGGCCCGGCAAAAACTAATATTTGGCGGCCCCGTTTTCAATTTTACAGGGTCGTTTGTTACCCACAAGTCATTATCTCTGCCAGGCCGGAACAGCCCGTTTTCGCCCCTGTCCGTCCGTGTGACTGTGTCTGTGAACAGCTAATCTCCAGCACCTCTAAACCGATCAGTGTCCAACTTTGCACACACACTCCCAGATGGCCAAGGTAAAACCTCTCTACCCCACATTTCTTTCCCAAATCGCCCACATGGTGGCGCTATAACAGGCCACTTCACGTTTTGGTCTATAACTCTTGAACCGTAGGTTGTACAATATAGATAATAAAATAAAGCCCATTTCCTTCTGACAAGATTCTCCAACATTTCACATTTCCTTCATTTTAAAATGTTTGCTACTACTCCTACAAATGTTGTCCACTCACACAAATTATTCTATTCCCATTCTATTCCAATTGTCTGCGATTGGCTTCTAAAGTTTGTGGGGAGGTCCCTCTGCAGAACCAAAAGTGATTTCACTTCCACCCATAGAGGTGCCACAAATTATACAATACCGTTTGTTTTTCACCAATTAGGCATAAATGGTCTCGTGCTCAAGTGACAATGACGTCAAACAGGGTTTTGACACTCCGTACCGTACCGTTTGCCTGTAATTTCCTCCACAACATTGTGGGCGGAGCCTGGTATAGTTTTGATTGGGTTCTTTAACTCTGTGAGTGAAGATCCGGCCACTTCTGACACCATGTTATAGTTTTGATTGGGTTTTTTATAATAATAACTGGACAACACACTTGCGAGTAGTTTGTAGCAGCATCAGCTTCAGTTCACTGAGAACGTAGGAATGAATGAACAGGCATGAGCATAGAACATGTTAGTGCAGTACTCTCAGTCGAACACAGAGTACAATATATCACAGAGCCTATTTCTTACAACAACAAAAAAACACACCATATCTCATGAACGCAACATTCCAACCACCCCCAAATTGGAATTGATTGTTACTATACAGTGCACCTTCAAAACAGCTTTGACTTCTGCCCATAGGGGGCAGTCTGTCGTCGTACGAACTCCATTTCCCTCCGCAGCATCCTCGCGTTCTGACGGCTGCATCCCACGGCTGACACAGCTCTGGGTCGGCAACCCGGCCTGACGGAGATCTGCGCTCAGAGGAGCGGCCTTTTCTAGTTTAACGCTGTAGTGAGCGATGTCTGTACTTGTTTATTTGGCGTATGCATTAACATGTGGGCTACTGAGGAGGCATCTAAAAGTGATCACACCGCTTAATTACACTGAATGGAAATAGAATGGAGAGGAACTTTTAAAATAGGCTGACCAGACATCCCTGTTTGTCCGAGACTGTCCCGGTTTCAAGCTCTGTGTCCCAAGTCCTGACAAATAACTGTAAAAAACTAAAATGTCCCGGTTTTCAATGTTCACCAGCAAATTGTCCTGTTTTCATCACAGTTACACATTTATGTTGGACTTAAGACTCAATACTCCCCCAATTCCAATTGATAAAAAGTAATAGAAAAAAGCTATACAGCGAATCAACTGTAATTGGCTCCAGCACAGTTTGCATGTAGACAGAGCCATTTACAGTACCAATGTTGTTCTGTGCCATTTTCCTTGTGTAGCACATTGAAATTGTATGATGTAAATGTATTATTGATCATATTTTTCTATATGTCTCTGCTACCCCCTCCCCCCAAACACTCAGTTTACACACACATTTGCACCCTAAGGACCACAATGGAAATAAGCTCTGGAGCTTTTTTATCCTTTTGACACATATAGGTCATGTGTTATGGTAATATTATAGTAATATATTATTGTAATAGTATGGAAAATCTTTTTGTGCCTCTGAGCAAGACAACGTGGCAGAGAGTGATAGAGGCAGTGACCTGTTATTTTCGTTCCTGGAGGACCCCTGTCAAAACAATATATAGGGTTTCCGTGGTTTAAATGGTTTATTTTGAAGTATGCTTTTGAACTTGGATATAACTACAAATTCCAGGATTCTCTACATATCTGTCCTCGGTTTTTGCCCCAAGTATGGAGATGCCTGACGTTATAGTACTGACATCATAGTACTGATGTCATAGACTTGGCCTCCAAGTACTCTGTCAAAGGGTACTGCACTAGTCTATCCAGATCACGTCGAACCCGTAGATGAATTAATGTCATGTTATGCTAATGTTGACATCCACAATGCGCATTATATTTAACGGTTAAACAATGTTATACTGCAAAAAGACCATAATCATGAATGCATGACATATACATTATATGATGAGCTGGATCTACATCGACTGAAAACAATCTATGATCATTTCCATAAATATTTAAGCAGTTCACACTTGTAGCATTGTGTGATATTAAGGTAACTTAATGTTACTATTTGTTACAGCGAAGGTAATAGTTGTAACCTCAGGTAACACGCTACAGTACATGTTAAACTACACACAACCTGGCTGGCTTGGCTGTCGTTGAATGTCATAAGATCATGTGTGACCCCTACAGGCGTGTTCAATACACACCACTGATGTACAGTTGCAACACAGGATTATAATATAAGGATCAACTTGCTTCAGTGCCCGAGATGCCATTATTTCACGTGACAATGGCTGCCTTTGGTGCAAGATCCATCTTCAACCTGAGGTCCACTGTTCAGAAAGCAAGAGCGTTTACACGATTCACACGGCTCCATAGTCCAAGAACACATCTGTTCCAACGTGGCTACATTCTAACCCAGATCCCTAAGATGACATTGTTCTGCTGGGGTGCAGTGAATGTGTCTCCCTGCATGGCCATGTGCCAGGGAGCGCTTATCACACCACAGACCACGGGGAAGAAACGTGTGGTCCAGGTTGATAAGCTTGTCTTCTTCCTGCGCCTCAGCCTCCGGGCACTGGTACTGCTTCTCAGATTTGCCCCCCTTCTCCTCCTCTACCCCCTGACTCGGGTCTCCTCTCGCTGGGCGTCTTGCTGGCTGGACGTCCTGCTATGGTTGACGGAGACCTCCGGTGTTACCTTCATCAAGCTGGGCCAATGGGCCAGCAGCCGGCGGGACATCTTCTCCCAGGATTTCTGTGAGCGGTTCTCGAGGCTCCACGTTAAGGTGTGCCCACACTCCTGGGACCACACCGAGCGGCGTCTCTGCAGGGCGTTCGGTGAAGGCTGGAGGAAGCTGCTTGTGTTTGAGAGCAAGGAGCCGGTGGGCTGTGGCTGTGTGGCGCAGGTGTACCGAGGCGGGGCCAGGGTGGACAGCGTGCAAGATCTCAGATTTCAGACACACCTGGAGGAGATGGAGAGAGAGGAGAATCTACTGGAGGCCTGGGAGATCCCTGGTCTCAGGGGAATGGCCAGATCCCTGTGGGGACTCTGGAAGAAGGGAGAGGGGGAGGGCCTTGAGGACATGAGCGTTCCACAGGGGGCAGACCCCCCAGGGAGCCAACACGGTGGCAGCCACCCAGACATGAAGCATTTGATACCAGTGGCTATCAAGGTCCTCCACCCAGGCGTTAAGAGGCAGGTGGAGATGGACTTGCTGCTGATGAAAGCAGGCAGCCAGTTGCTCCACTGTCTGCCTGGACTCAAATGGCTCAGTCTGCCAGAGACTGTAGAGGAGTTTGAAAAGCTCATGACCAAACAGATTGACCTCCGCTTTGAAGCTAGGAATATTGAGCGCTTCAGAGAAAACTTCCGGGATGTGGATTCCGTCAAGTTCCCCACTCCGTTGCGTCCATTTGTCACCAGGACCATCTTGGTGGAAACCTTTGAAGACAGTGAGCCCATAACCAACTACCTGAGCTCTGGGTTTCCACAGGAGGTGAAGCAGAGAATAGCCAGGATGGGAGTGCAAACCTTGCTAAAGATGGTGTTTGTGGACAACTTTGTCCACGGGGACCTTCACCCTGGAAACATCCTGGTCCGGCATCGGGGGGATGTTTCCGAAGCAGGCGCTTGCATTCCAGGTGAGACCCAGGGCAAGGCAATGCTGACCGACCTGTGGGACACGGTGGTGGTGAGCGTCAGACCGCAGTCAGAACCTCTGCAGTTGGTTCTGCTGGACGCGGGCATCGTGGCCCAGCTTAGTGAGCGGGACCTGGCCAACCTCAAAGCAGTCTTCACCGCTGTGGTGCTACGGCAGGGGGAACGGGTTGCAGAGCTCATCCTGCATCATGCCAGGGCCAACGAGTGTCAGGATGTACCCAGGTTCAAGAGGGAGATGGCAGAGCTGGTCGACCACGCGCTCAGCAACACCCTCTCACTGGGAAAGATTAAAGTGGCGGATTTACTCTGCAGGGTCTTTGGCCTTCTCATCACTCACAAGGTGAAGCTGGAGAGTAACTTTGCATCGGTTGTATTTGCTATCATGGTGCTGGAGGGCTTGGGCAGGACCCTGGACCCAAACCTGGACATCCTGGAGATGGCTAAGCCCCTACTCCTCAAGAACTGTGCCTCACTATTCTAATTAACGGCTGTCCGGAACCAAAGATCTGTGTGTCTGTCAGCCTGTGATCGTCTGACTCTGTGCATCTTATGCCCATATATGGAGATCCCTGATGTCATCAATGTGACGTCATAGTACTGACGTCATAGACTGGCCTACGATAAAACGGGTACTACACTAAATACTTAGCCTGGCTCCACCCCCTGAATCGTTTGCCTCGCATTCAGGGTCTGGTGACGCTGTCGAAGGCGAGTGTTTCTCGGTTGAAAATCCGTACGACGAATCGGAATCGGGATAATCCAGTATTAACCATTCGCCAAAGAGTCTTTGAAAAAACTTTGGCCACGCCCCCATCTCAGAAATCGGCTGCATTGAGAGGGCTTTCAGACTGAATAATGGAGTGAAACAAAATGAAAATTCAGGTTGAGTGTCAGGCTACTAAATACTCTGACAACAGGTACAACGGGTACTCTGACAACGGGTAAGCTGTGTGCAACGGGCATTGCATAACCGCAGGGACATGCCTTCCCAACGAACATCGATCGACCCATGATGCCCTCAAAACTGCTGATGTAAACCTCTAATCTAACTTAGAGTATGGAGTTATAAACGCTTCCTAAGCAGGATACTTGAAAAAGTTGGACATTTCAACCAAGTAAACTACTTTCTAAATAAGAACAATCTTTCAAAAGGTCTCAGAGCTACAGTAACCATACTGCAGCACAGAAACTGCTCTCACTAAGATGGTTGGTGATGAGACTTAGCACTGATGTTAATAAGGCATCTGTTTTGGTTCTTGACTTAAGCTCCCTGACCGCCTGTCTGTCTGTCTGAAATCAATAAATGGACGAGTAATAATGTTATTAAATTAAATGAGGATAAGAGATCATATTAGTTGGCCCCAAAGCAAAATGGGAGGAGCTCTATAAAACACTTGGCAACCTGACCTCCTTGACGAAAACAGAAGTAACAAGCCTAGTTGTTATTTTAGTCTCCGATTTCAATTCTCAGTCCCATTAAGTAGGGCTGCAGCTACTGATAGTTTTCTTAGCAATTATTATATCGATTACTTTTTTGATTAATTGAATAACTGAGAAGCAATATGTCAACGAAGCAATGCAAATACAATTGACTAAATCAATTAGTCTGATTAACCGCTTAAGCCGGTGTCATGCAAAAATTGCAAAAATAGCCGATCTACAAGCTCGCTTTTTCGAAAATAATTGTATTCAAATCAATAATTTCTTATAATCGATTCAATCAAATAGCTCAATTAACTGTTGCACCCCTAGTTATTTTAATTCCTAAATCCCATATAAATAAAGTGAGATTCTTCTCAGTAATATTACAACCATTCCTAACTCGGAAGATGCTTAAAATCTAATTCACAGTAGGTTGGACTACTGCAATGCTCTTTATACAGGCCTTGCTAAAAAGTCTGTTGAAAGGTTGCAGCTTAGACAGAAAGAACTCCACTGCTAGACTGCTAAAACGGAAAAACAAAAAACGAGAGAACACATTGCTCCAGTCTACACTTGCTCCCTGTGTTTACCACAATTGATTTTAGTCCTCCTACTTGTTTATAAATCTCTCAGCGGGTTGGGGCCGGCCCACATCACAGATTCCCTGTTGTTTCGTGTTAGATCCTCTACCTCAGGCTTGCTACATAATGCATGACCATACCCAATAAAAAGTGGAGGAGCAGCTTTCTTCAATTATGCTAACGCTATTTCTTTTACTGTGTATTTACTGAAACCATCACAAGGCCTTTTGTTTTTCATCTTTATTTTAAGTGTTGATCAGGTGAGCTGGGTAGGTGGTTAATCACTGAAATAACTGTCCCCCATCCTGATGAATACACCTATGGCAGGGGTCTTCAGCGTTTTTCAGGCCGAGGACCCCTTAGCTGAGAGAGAGACGATGCAGGGACCCCTACCACATATTGTATAAAACTGTTGCAGATTAAACTTTTTCATAGATTTCATAGCTTCATGGACTTACTGTATTTGACAGCACGATCATCAGTGTTATGTAAATGAATGTGGTTTTTTTTTGGGTCTGTTTGTTTACACATGATCTGTTCTATTAATATGTTGGATTCAATTGTATTTTCAGACATCTAACCGCTGAAACCCTCAACACTTGACCTTTGGCTCTGTAATTGGTTGATTTTAATCGAGACCTTTTTTAGGCAAAAAAAATAAATCAGTACAAACTTGCAGCTCACATTTTCAAGGTAAACAAGTTAAGTATATACAGAATGTGAGAATCCCTTATGTTCATAATGCTTAATTGTATTCAGCGTCAATCCAGCTTTGTTATAGCAGCTGCTGAGAACAAGCTCTTACCCCCTTGTGAAAACAAAGTCTTGAAGTACAGTAATTAGTAGTAGAAAACCAAATCCAACCGTGGCCCTGAACTATTGTAGTGTTGTAATGTACAATGTACAGTCAATAGGTGTCTTATCCTAAGCTCCTGTTAATTAGTCCACACACACACACAATGTTTGGAGGCTTACGTCGTTGCTGTCGGGTGGAAACCTTGTATGTCCAAAACCATTACTTTCCAAGAAATGGAAAGTAAGAACCAATGTGTTCCATTGGATCCAACGTAGCTATTATTTAGTCACAAGCTCTTATTAATACTTACACTTAACCATTTTCACTTACAAAAATGTTTAAAAATAGCTAAAATAGAAGATCTACAAGTTCAGGACACGATGCGACACGTTGTGAGCTTGTAGATCGGCTATTTTTGCTACTTTTGTGCGACACTGTCAAGTAGGGCGTTAAGTAAAAGAAAACTGAACATTTTAATCCATGCCAATAACACATATATGCGTTTTTTAGAATCCATCACTTGCCTGCCAATAACGCATATATGCGTTTTTAGGAAAAAAAAAAAAAAAAAAGTTTTTCAATGAAAAATCTCTGGCAGCCAACAGCTAAAAATCTGAAATAACTCTGGCAGCTGGTGAGTTAAGACCTGGAACGCATCTGTGTCACTTTAGATTTCTTTGGCTATTCAAAAATAGCAGATATACAAGCTCATAGCGCGGCACCGAGTGCCGCGCTATGAGCTTGTAGATCTGCTATTTTTGAAAAATCTTGAAAACATTTTTTTAAATTTTTTTCAAAAAACTTTTAGGATTTAGAAAACATTTTTAAGAATTGCCTCAGGTCTTAATGGGTTAAATATGGAGATACGAGGTTTCGACCCGACAGCGACGATGTGGCCTAACTGGGTCTATTCTATTGAAAACAGACAAAGGTGCTATAGAGCAGTGGTTCTAAAACCTTTTCAAGTCATGGACCCACAAATTGATATGTATTTGGCCGCGGACCCCCATCTGAAAATGTTTTGTTCCAGGCACCCCCAGAAGAGAAGATTTATATAAAAACAAATCTAAATGATTCAAAATGTTCCTAACATTTTCGATATTTTTCAAAAATAGCAGATCTACAGATCTGCTGTTTTTGAATAGCTAACATATTAATGGATCAAGTGGTTAAAATGATTGTGACGCTATGTTAACTACTTTTGCTGGGACCCCCTGGAACCCCCCTAAGGACCACTGGGGGTCCCCGGAACCCACTTTGAGAACCAAAGCTATAGAGCAACACTTCCCAACCTTTTCTTGATCAGGGCCCGCAATACTCGCAATACTTAGTAAATTCACTTTGGCTCTGTACTTGGTTTGGCCATCTACACCAAATCTCTTAGCTGAAAATAACCAATGTACAAGTTCACAATGCGTCGCAGTGTGACGCGTTGTGAGCTTGTAGATCTGCTATTTTGGGTGAATGTTCCCCCCGGAATATGTATGCTAGGGTTCTTTTTTTTTATCCCACGATTTTGCAACCCCATTTTTCTACCCAGTGCCAATTGTCTAAGTAATCCTGGGCGCTACACTCCCTCTGCCAGCCTAGGGAGAGCCCAGAGCCGAGCTCATGCCTCCTTCAATGCATGAGAGCTAACAAGCCTTCTTATCCACCCGACAGGGGGGAATTTCCCCGGTTCACAAGCTCACAATGCATCGCAAAGCGACGCGCTGTGAGCTTGTAGATCTGCAATTTTTTAAGGATTTTATACATTTTAAAACTTGTAAAATGGGACCTTCTGCATAATAAGTACTTTTATTTTTGGTACTTTAAGTACATTTTGATGCCATTACTTTTGTACTTTTACTCAAGTAGATTTTTAATACCGAACTTGTACTGTACTTGCAACAGACTATTTCTACAATAGGGTATTGATACTTTTACTTAAGTAAAAAAAATGCGAGTACTTCCTCCGTCACTGCGGAAAAGCTGGTGTCTGTGACAACAGAAGGTGGCCCCGCAATGACCCGCCGTCACACAGGCTTTCGTGGCACAATGCAAAGGTGACCCAGATGTCCCCCAAATGTCCTACATTACCGCTGCCGTCGTTCGCCATATGTTGCAAAAAGTGGCGGGCTTTGATCACGTAATGACTGCTGACATAACAACCGTAAACAACACCCGCTCCAAAGCAGAACAAACGCGGGTCATTCGAGGTTCTGCTGGAGGAGCTGTCAGCTGAACATGAAGATGTGTTCCTACACGCTGAAATCCCATGACACAGGGGAGATTGTTGAAGCGTTTTTTTGTCACTTTTCGGTGAAATCAAATAGTGCATGGAAACCAGAGGGGAGTGAGTAGTCAATGTTTTTATGTTATGCCAATTAATTCCTCCCCACAGTTGTGTTGCCACTGCTGTTATACTAGGGCTGGGCAATTAACTGGAAATATATCGAAACCGATATTTAGAACCGATAACCGACTTATAATCGAATAATCACAAAGCACGCTTTTTTTTTAACTGTGTTGTACAGTGGTGGTGTACAAAAATAGAAGATCAGCTATTTTCACTATTCTTATTTTCTCATTCTCATTCTCAGAATCATTCATTAACAAATTCCACGCCAGAGTTTAATATCATAATGTACTCACCAGTGCCAGCGATTTATTGTTGTTTTTTTGTATTTTTCACGTCGCCACAGACCTCGCTAAATACCTTAAGATCGCGCGTTAAACTGTTTGTAGACACACAGGGTAGCTGTGTGAGTGGCCCAGAGAAGACCGTTTTAATCGCGACATTCCATTTTGCAGTAGTCGCGGTTTATGTTAAACAGCGTTCAGTGAGGAGAAAAAAAAATCCGAGATAATGGCGGATTAGGGGAAGATTTAGAGCGACGGCGGGTGGGAACGAAAATCTCCGGATACGGATATTTCCATATCCGGGTGTGCTACAATGAAATGTGTCACTGCGAGGGAGGCCTACAATGAAATGTGAACCTGCGAGGGAAAAAATAAATAAAAGACCACTTCGCGTAGATCTACGCGACTGGCACGCTGCGCAATTATTTAGGTTCGCGTAGATCTATGCGATTGGCACGCAATGTGTTAATCGTAATCGAGGCAAATGTCATACCCCACTGGCTCACCTGCCAGTGAGGAGCCCCCACCGGGAGGATGTAGCACCTCTGCCCTACTCCCCCCGTTCAACATTCCCCGCTCACAGCCACCGCCCCCAGCCCACTGGGGTACATGCAATGACAAAGAACACCCTCCCTTCCTGAACACGGCCAATTCTGTATAGGCGCTCGGCCAAAACTGGATGCACCGTGGTGGATTTGAACCGCTAGTGACTCCACAGTGGTGGGCAAGTACTTTACCTCTGCGCCACCTGACCGTTAAGACCTTGCGTTCCTTTTGTGTGTCGTCACTGCTGTTGTATCCTACTGCCTCACACCTGCTAGTGAGGAGCCCCCACCGGGAGGGCGTAGACTGCCTCCGTCCTACTCGTCCCGCCCAACGCTCCCTACCCTCCCCCGCCCTTGCATTCATATAGACACTCGACTAGGTCTGATTCACCACGGTGGATTCAAACCCACAGTCTCTGTGGCGGTGGGTGGGCTACTTTACCTCTGCACCACCTGAGCGTTAGACCTTGCATTCTTAATGGACATAACTGGGAAAACTTAACAATTTGAACTGTGAACCGCAAGGCGCTGGTAAGACTCTCTGACATGCCCACTCAGTTTTTTTTTTAAGCGAACATGAACACTTTTTCTGTGCATTTACAGAAAAGAAATACATTGCTGCACTTTCCTTCTGCTCACTCAGTGCTGAACGACAATGTGTGTGTGCATCTGGGGCCTTGGACAGGACTGCAGAAAAAGTACACTCCACTCATAAATAGACTTGGATAAGAGTTTGAAGACAGCTTCTGTGACTTTGATAAGCTGGGGGGCATGTGTGTGTGTCATTCATTTTAAAATCATTTTCATAGTAGTGGACATAGCATGCGCTGCTGAGCACCTAAGTACAGCATTGGACTTGGATGCTGGTGCTGGGGCAGAGATGGAAATGCTCACGTTGCAAAGTTAAATTCACCATAACCACTTAAACCCCTATATACTTAGTTGACGGGAGTCCCCCAGGGCTCTATACTTGGTATGCTCCTTCCCCCCCCCCTCTACACAAAATTTCTTCCCCCAGTGATTTTTCTCATAATGGTTTTGAACCAATGCATCAACTGACGGTGAAAAAGGTAAACTTTATCCAAAGAGTAAGAAACTAAAGGGGCACCTATAAATTGACTACAATTCTCAGGCTTCGAAATGAGCGAAAGACTGCATCTCCCATTACACATGCGGCAGCCTGCGCACATAATCAGTGTCATGTCGTGTTGCAGTTTTTCTTTCTGTAGGAGAGTTGCGTTGTCAATCATCAGTTGTTTCAACAAACTAAATAACACCTAGTGAAATACAATTTTAGAGCATATCCGTGGTCATCCTATGGGCATAGGCTACCTAACAATAGATGCAAAAAATATATATATTTTGTGTGTGTATTTTTATATCAAAAGTCCCTAAAAAGCCAATCTTAATTACTTCCTGTGAACGAAAACGTGCTGCGTGATGACATATACCCTTTCATGAATATAAATGAATCTTGATTCCGTTAACCTGTGTGATTCCCATAGCTGCATGTTCCTCCAAACACACCTGATTTTAATTACAAAGCTACTCAGTTTTGAATCTCATTCAAGATGCCTTCCAGACGGTGTATTACTCACTGTAAACATAATCAGTACACTAAAATAGGTATCTGAAAACATTTTAGGTTAGAAATAAGTAACTTGGTAACAAACATTCTGCACGGTGGCCGTCTCTGTCTCCCTTGGCCAGCCTGCTCCTGCAGGCTACAAACAATAACACTGCGCACCAATAAAATGACATTGACGAAAAGACGAAAATGTCGTTGCACTGGACCTTTAAGGAGCATTTCACGCATTTTCAACCTTATCTTCATATAATTGGACCCTGCTAATCATTATAAGATGGCACAATTTCCTATTAACTCTGCGTCTCATTGGTGGGCTGTGGACAGTTCATAAACCTGTCTACCAGTGGCATCATCGATGGGGGATTACCCAGCCAATAGAAACTACAGCCTAAAGGTCGTGACAGACGGTAAGCGGTCCACACGCACGTTACCGCTCGGATCAGCGGTGATCGCACCGCGATCATTGTTGTTTTGTCCTCCTGCGCGGTGCGGGGAAAAGAAAAGCTCACCACAATCCAGCTCTCGCCGCCCGCACGCGTGTCAGGCCCGGTGCCAGGATGAAATGACTGAGGGTGCAGTTGAAAATTGTGAGGGTGCACATCAGTCGCGCATCATGCACGCGCGCTGCGCGCGTGCATGATACGCGACCCGTGTGCGCGCAAAGCACGCGCGCGAAAATGTGCGGTTATTGGGTGGATTGTGGCCGTTTTTGGGCATTTTTTGGTTACTTTATTTCGGTTTTAGGGTTAGGGTTAGTGTTAGGTTAGGCTTATGTTATCTAATTCTTATTTTTGCCTGATTTTACCAATTTTTTATCAAACAAATAATTATATATATATATATATATATATATATATATATATATATATATATATATATATATATATTTTTTTTTTTTAATAAACTGAGGGGGCACAATTTGAAACTGAGGGTGCCAGGCCCCCTCAGGCACCCCCGTGGCGCCGGGCCTGACACGTGTGCACAAACGAGCACGCGCGCAAAAGTTTCACGGGACAGCGCCTGCTCGCCTCACCGCCCCTCAACTTCTCCGCGCGTCCCAAATAATCACCCGCCTCTCATTGAAAATGAATTACATAGGCGCGTCGGCCACTTGCCGTCTGAAAGGACCCTTACTCTTCCTGGAAAGTTGCCATGCTATAATAAAAGCCATTATTCTTGCACCCAACCCTAAAAAAAAAGTGTTTGAAACCCTCTAAACCCTCTGGAACCTCCTCAAAGACCCCTGGGGGGTCCCTGCCAGACCCCACTTTGAGAACCCCTGCTCTACATCAGTGGTTTCTCAACCTTTTCTGGGTCAGGGCCCACTTGAAAATCTCAAAAGCGTTCGGGAGCCCACCCATCATGATCACACATTTCGGCTGCCGTGTTAAGTGGTCAGATGGGTGGGCCGCGTGCATTTTCAGAGCATGTTTATTTTAATGATCAATCAATCGATTGTGTTCCGGCTTGGATCAATGGAACTAATATAGTATACTTTAAGTTCTTATTGATCGGTATCACTTTTTAACTCATTCACTGCCACTGACGTAAAAGACGTAATTTGTCCCGTTTACCAATCCTGCCACTGACGTAAAAAACGTAATTATATATATTTTTTTTTTTTCAAATTTGACCCAAAGACCAAGGAGATATGATTGTTTAAAGATCTACACTCCCATCCACTTCCTTGTTAACTTAAAACTTAAAAATTCTGTATCTCGGCTCCTGAGTACTTTTTTTTTCAATGAAAAATCTCTGGCAGTGGGCAAACGCGGCCAGCAATAATTGTGGCAGTGAATGAGTTAATATCAATGTTATGTTATCATTCACCTCTTAAGTGTTTTGTCAATTATTTGGGGGCCCACTTGCAATAGCCTCGCAGCCCCACATGGCTGAGAACCCACGGCTCCACATCTTTCATTCCGTAGAGCGGTCCGTATAGAGCCCACCTGTGTTGGGGATGGTCAGCCTGCCTCCCAGGAAGTTGAAGGTGCCGTAGGAGGTGTTGGCCACGTCGCGGGGTAGCGTCTTGAAGTAGCCCTGATTGGACGACAGCCTGCTGACGAAGTCGACGGGGTCGCCGACGGCGTTCAGCTTGCCGTTGTGCAGCGTGTGCGAGCCGTTGGCGGGCAGCGGGTCCAGCAGAGGACCTGAAAATGGCAAATATATGTCAATACTAAAATGTTTAGTGTTTCATTCTTAGTCTAAGCTTTATTCCTGCTGTAATATCAAGCATCCCGATAGTTATATACTGTAGGCACGGCAATCAGAGTCTCCACGCTCACACCTCACTCTCCCTTCATTCTCATTCGCTAACAGTTCATTCATACATGCAGGGGTGTAAAGTAACTAAGTACATTTACTCAAGTACTGTACTTAAGTACAAATTTGAGGTATTTTTTACTTTACTTGAGTATTTCCAATTCTCAGTACTTTTACTTCTACTCCACTAATCTCTCAAGAACAGATTCTGCTCTGCGTTTGAATCTGTCGGTAGCCGTGTTGACAACCCGTGCGCATTGGTTTCAAGAGGGCGTGCCTTCAGATCAGGAAGCAGGCCGCGCTTTACCCAATCAAATGTAGTGGCCGGGATTCACGTGTCCGTCGATCCTTCCCCACTCGAAACAAACCGAAACTAATTTAACAATAGCGTCCGCGGAGCAGACAAAACCACGGAAAGATATTCACATTTTAACTTGCTCTTTCATTATAGAAACAAGTGGGCTTATAACCAAAACGATCCATGTTCTCTGGGAGAAGTGGTGTTAGTGTTCCGTGTAGAAATATTGTTAGTGGGAATGAAAACATAGTCGCACCACCGGAAGTGATGCGCTGAAGGCAGACCAAAATCCCGGTTTCCTTGCGCACGGGTGCTACGTAAACTTCCTCCCAGAGCCAACTGAGATAGTCAAAAACAGCAGAGGGCGCTGTTTTTCCTTTTCATTTGGCGATGGGTTCCGAGATTGCTACTCCACTACATCTCAGAGGCAAATATTGTACTTTTACTCCACTACAATTATTTGAAAACTTTAGTTACTGGTTACTTTGCAGATATAAATTATTACATTATAAAACATACATTTACCACTTTAGCCCTATTTCATACATAGGCTATTTGAAAATAGCCGATCTAAAGCTCACAACGCGTCGCGATGCGACACGTTGTGAGCTAAGCTTGTAGATCTGCTATTTTCAAACATTTTAGTACTTTTACTTTTGGTACTTTAAGTAAAGTTTGATGCCAATACTTTTGTACTTTTACTCAAGTAAATTTTGAATTCCGGACTTTTACTTGTAACAGTACTTTTATATTGCAGTATTGATACTTTTACTTAAGTAAGACATTTGAGTACTTTTCCCACCACTGCATACAGTACATGCACCCACGGCAGTCAGGCGGTCTCTCCGCGTTCAACCTCACTCAGCTCCCTTCATTCTCATTCGCTAACAAGCTAACACATACTGTACGCCCTCTCACTCTAATTGTTCATGTAGGTGGTCTTTCTAAGCAGAACACTGTTCACTCTTCCATGTTCTGCATTGGTCACAGCTCTGTTCCTGCAGCTGTCTGTTATCAAACTCCCTCTACCTCCCCAGCCCTCTCCTTGAGTTAAAGGATTAGTTCACCCAAAAAATTACTTATTTTTCTATCAATTGCACACCCAATGAAGCCTTGAATTAATGGATTTTTTTTTAGTTTTTGTCGCATTCCTAAGCCAATAATTTCATTACCGGCGGAAAGATGCCAAGGAAATACACCCGTCATCAAATTATTGGCTAAGGAATGCGACAAAAAAAAAAAGAAAATCCATGAATTCAATGCTTCATGGGGGGGTGTGTAATTGATAGAAAATAAGCCATTTTTGGGGTGACCTACACCTTTAAATGTATGATTCTGTGGATTGTATCATGTTACATATGTGTATCTTAACTTATGCCTTGAAGGGCTCAATATTTAAAGGTATGCTTCTATGGATTGTATGTTATATATCTGTATCTTATGCCCTTCAATGTTCATGCAATAACTCTCTTCACAGGAGAAGAGTCACACCGCCAAACTGAATGCAATATCAATGCCATAAATGGTCAATCGTGATGAAAGTGTCTAACTGAAATGCTGTTCGACAGCTCTCGGGTGCCAGGTGTCTGTTTTCTGTCTGTTTCTGCTCTATACCACCTGCTGGGATCCTGACTTATGTTAAGAGTTTCTATTATAAGTATAGCGCACCACATGTACAGGAATAGCCATGATAAGGACTAACCAAGCTTCTCATTTATATTGACTCCTCCTGACCTGTAAAATGTATTCTGGAGTCTTCACCTCACAAAGCTCCTAATGTTATTAAAAAAGATTGACTCATTCTACTCTCTGCGGAAATTACTTTTTGTGATTCATATTGAATAACGTTGCTGTCAGGTGGAAACCTCATATGTCCAAAACGGCTACTTTTCAGGATTTCAATTTGAAAAATAGATCCGTCGCATTCCTGAGCCAATAATCCAATAATTAGGACAAATTGAAGTTAATAGGAGACCAGTCTTAACAAAAGCAAAACTATATTAACCCATCAAGACCTGGAACGCATCTGTGTCACTTTAGATTTCTTTGGCTATTCAAAAATAGCAGATATACAAGCTCATAGCGCGGCACCGAGTGCCGCGCTATGAGCTTGTAGATCTGCTATTTTTGAAAAATCTTGAAACACACGTTTTTAAGAATCGCTGTCATGTTCTTTCTCAGTTATTTTCGCTCGAAGCTCGAAGAAGAAATGACCCTAGCTTTGTTCTCTCAGCACCTCCTACATGTCCTTCAAGCAGTTCCTATAGATCTGTATCAGTTCCTTTCAAGCCTGAGTATCAGGAAAAGAGACCAGGATACACCAGACACGTAACCACTCACAGGACGGAAGTATCATCAGACCAGTCAACGCCTCAGTCAAACAGTTCAGTTAGCAACTCAGGTGGCTTTTTCAAGCAATGCCCCATCCATATGAAACCACATCCTTTAAAAAAGTGCAGAGGCTTTCGAAGTAAACCACTGGAGGAGCGCAAGAACTTTCTGAGAGAGAACAAAGTTTGTTACAGGTGTTGCTCATCCACTACCCATCTTGCAAAAAACTGTGAAGCGGCCGTGAAATGTAGTGAATGTGGAAGTGACGGTCACCTTTCAGCCCTACACCCTGGACCTCCTCCATGGTGGGCCCACGACAGCAGCGAACCCTCCTTAGAGCATGGCGGGGAGGGTGAAGAACAAACTTCCCAAGAGTTAGTCACCTCTAAACGCACTGAGGTCTGTAGTGAAGGGCAGAACCTCAGGTCTAGCTCAAAGATCTGCCTTGCAAAGGTCTACCCTAAAGCAAACCCAGAAAAGGCAACAAAGGTTTATATCGTTCTAGACGACCAAAGTAATAGGTCTCTGGCCAAGTCCGATTTCTTTGACCTTTTCCAGATTTCTGGGTCACAAGCACCATTCACACTCAACACATGTGCAGGGGTCTCCGAAGCAGTCGGGAGAAGAGCCACAGGGTTTGTGGTTGAGTCATTGGATGGAAAAGTATGCGTGCCGCTACCTGCACTTATTGAGTGTGACCACGTGCCAGACAACCGGTCGGAGATTCCGACTCCAAATGCTGCACAGCATCACTCACACCTCAAGTCTGTTGCTCATCAGATACCACCAATGGACCCAGATGCCAAAATCCTCCTTCTCTTGGGTCGTGATATCCTGCACGTCCACAAAGTCAGAGAGCAAAGAAACGGTCCTCATAATGCCCCATTCGCCCAGAGACAAGACCTGGAATGGGTCATTATAGGAGATGTGTCTCTAGGTTCGACTCATAGGCCAGAAGATGTGGCTTCCTTCCGGACCTGCACGCTTGAAAATGGGCGGCCGTCTCTCCTTCCCCCCTGTCCGAATCAAATACCTGTCAAGGAGCAGGTTGGCCATAAGCAGTACCTTCATTCTACTCACAGCCCCACACCTGTCGCACACGGCATGACTATGATCATGGTCACTGGCAAAACTTCAAAACAGATTGCCATCGCAGAAGATGCCTCTATCGCACAGTTCAAGAGTAAGATATCCAAGAGGTTCAAGGTCAGACAAGAGCAGCTGGTATTAATATTTGCTGGAGAGATCCTTAAAGATGGGGATACTCTATCCCAGCATTGCATCAAAGACACACTTGCTGTTCATCTCGTCATCAAGCCTGCAACAAATTCCACAAAGGGTGGTACATCTCAGGCATCGGGTTCCAGTTCTGCGACATCCCAGACCAGCAGTATTACCCACTCCACTGCCCACACAGTAACAGACATAGTACCTTCACCAACACAGCCTGCAAACATACAGAGAGGGCTCGGGGACTTGTCTGCCCGTTCAGGCATGGGCAAAACAAATATCATAGATCTAAAGCAGCAGCAGAAGCAGGAACTGATGTCCAATACAAAGCTGCTGTCACTAATCATACAGAACCCACAGATGCAGCAGTTCGGAAGCAACCCCGTCTCAGCCTTCCAACTGTCCAGAACAGAGGATAAAGAGCCTCTGCCAATGGTCGTATCAGGAAGTCAGACAGACACCTGTACACCGCCCATCTCTGCAGGGGACACCAGCCCTAGTATCTACGACCCCCTGGGCTTCTACACAAAGGGCCAGGGCAACAGTGTGTTCAGTTGTCCTGAGATACAGAATCCTGAAGCCTTATCCACAAGTACCAAACCCAGAGCAATACAGGCCTTAATCCAGATCCAACAGTGTCTTCAGATCCTACAAGTGGAGGCACTTGGCCTCAATCCCAGCTTGACATTTAGAGTCCCCCCAGTTATTCCTCCCAACACAGGAGGCAGTGTTGCTCCAGAGAACTCTTCTGCTACAGCACCAGGATCAAGTCCTGCTTCAGCTACCAGTTCCGTTCAGCAACACCAGCGCCTCATGCAGAAGATGATACTACAAAGATCTTGAGGCCCGTTTGTGAGACGGTCCTTCTCATGAGTGCTACAGTTATGGACTCGAATTAGTCTTTGACATTTTATTGCTGATTAGTTTAAATTGTGATATTTCTTTAAATACCAGACGGGAGTGTCATGTTCTTTCTCAGTTATTTTCCACTAGTTGGCAAGGATTCTTTCTGCAGCTGTGAGCCTTCAGAAATTAAGCAGGTCATTAGGACCTCTGTCAATTGCACACCTGTTTTGCCTTTGATAATTGTGTTCTCTCAGGTCTTCATGACCTCTTGTCAATTACACACCTGTTTTGCCTTTGATAATTGTGTTCTCTCAGGTCTTCATGACCTCTTGTCAATTACACACCTGTTTTGGCTTAGTAATTTTGTGTTTTCTATAAAACAAGCCTAGCACTGAGCCTTAAGGCCAAATGCTTTCATGCCTAGAAGTTCATCGCTTGTGAGTACATCTTGTCTCATTGTGCAGTTCATTTGGTTAAATTTACATTGACGTAAATTCATGATGTTGTATTAAGATACGTTAAAATGGAGTCTATTTGCATAGATACATGTTTTGATTTCTACATGCTGACTGTACTTTATTTTGATTTATTAAGACCGAAGTTTACTGTACATTTTTTGTGATACATCCTTTTTTGATGTTTGTATTTCAGTTTTACAAAAATGATTGTGGAGAGAAAACAGACAACAGTAAAAAACAGTCAACTTTACTCCAGCTTCTGCGTTTCTCTTCAAGTCTTGTTCGCTACCTGTTAATTTGTATTCACACATACGATGAGAGCAGGATAATCGCCTCAGGTCTTAATGGGTTAAAAACAATCTCTTTGAACCTAGATCATCAGCAGGCCTCTCAGTGATTACACTGCGAGAGTTGTTTTGGAGTTTATATCAATATATTGTATATATTTTTGCATCGGTCTACTACCACAGCAGTGTCAGCAAATACAGAATTATTGGTGCAGGAACACGACAAAAAAATAAAGTAAAGAAATCTCCACAAATTCAAGGCTTCACGAGGTGAGTAATTGATAGAAAATACATAATTTTTTTGGGTTAAGTATTCCTTTAACCCATTAAGTCCTGGGGCCGATTCGACAAATGCGTGGTTCTCAAACTTTTTCGTGCCAAGGATTCCAAAATGATATGTATTTGGCCGCGGACCCCCATCTGAAAATGTTTTGTGCCAAGGACCCCCAGAAGAGAAGATTTGTGTTAAAAAAAATCCAAATTATTCAAAACATTCTGTAATATTTTTCTAAAATGTTAAAGTAATACTAGGTAACTTTTTCAACAAAACTAAAGTTAAATCTTTTGTGAGTGGCAAATGTTTCACAACACCCACTCCATGAATTTCACCCCCAAAAGCCTTTTGTAAACTATTTTCTATTGAAACGGTGGCTAGGGTAGTCATTCCCGCGAAAATGATGTCATCCGGCCGGAAAACGGAAACGGAAATGCACCGGTTTCCTGTTTGGCCAGGAACTACCGCACCGGTTTCCTGTTTGGCCAGGAACTACCGCACTAATAACAAAAAGGAATCTCACGCTGTTTTTAAGAGATTGTAGGATTTGAAGATCGAAAAACAACAGCAAAAGAAAACACAGCTCACGGTAACTAAAGCTGCACTGGCTAAGAGAAACGATCCACAGATAGTATAAAACAATTAAAAGAACGCTTTTTGAAACGCTTCCGTCTTCCGGTGAAAACAAATGGAATTCTGGGTAACGCAGGAATAAACGAACAACCTGCAGTGACGGTAATAAACAGCAGAGGCTGCTAAAAATCGTTATTTGTGGACCTGCATTGTATTACTTTAAAAAATAGCAGATGTACAAGCTTGCTAAGAGTCACTTTGCTATACATATAGCTAAAATCTGAAATGACACAGATGCTTTCCCGATTTTAATGAGTTGATTTAGGGGGAAAAAACAAAAAAGGGAAAACATGGATATAAGAGGTTTTTCTGCCCCAATGACAGCAATGATAAGTTCTACAGGACGTTTCCAGGACAGACCGTTGCTCATGGAGAACTTCCCGACGGTGTCGTGGCGAGAGCGCAGCGTGCCCTGGTAGCTGGTGGTGGTGGTGGTCAGGTCAGGCTGGATGGTCAGCAGATGGGAGTTCTCTATAGGGGGGGAAAAACAACGACAAACAAAACCGTCGCTGTCGGTGGAAACCTTGTTCGCTCCTTTTTTATTTTTCTAGTTTTAAAAACATTTAATTTATTAATCTATCCACTCTACTATAAAATAAAAAAAAGTTTAACATAATGGATTAGTTATCGATCCCTATTTAGGGCAAGTCATTATAGGCGAAAAGTTTAAAATAATTAATTGAAAGAACTTTAAAAAAATAAAATGTTATTATTCGACTTGTAACCCTACACACAAACACACACACACAAATAAAAAAAAGAAAATGTATGAATGTGGAACAGTGGAGTATTGGGGGCTCGACACACACACACACACACACACACACACACACACACACACACACAGACACGCACACACACACTCACACAGTGCACGTGCGCGTGCGGCAGTCGCTCATATCCTGTAAAGCTGTCACAACACAAGCACAACGCTGAGAGAAAAGATCCAATCTGGCACACACAACCACACATATTTGCTCTCACACAAATACAAATGCTCACTGCTTGTTGACAACACACAAAACACCCTGAGCCAGTTGCTTTCCGCCTTCCTCTCTCTCTCTCTGTCTGTCTCTCTCACACACACACAGTGTTGCCAGATTTTGCGAGTGAAATAAGCTACCTGGTTTATGAAAACAAGCCCATGAGCAATTTAAACCTACATGCATCGGCTATTAAAAGCTCGCGACGCGTTGTGAGCTTGTAGATCTGCACAAAAAAAAAACTTGAGTAAAAAAGTGCTAAATGTAGAAACATTAAACATTTAAACATTGTAACAACACAAATCTGGTACGGGGGTCCCTGGCAGAAATTATAATTTCAGATGGGGGTCCGACACGTATTTATTTGGGGGTCCTTGAGATTAAAAAGTTTAAGAACCACTGGTTTAAACAATAATTGGAAGCAAGCCCAAAGAAGCAACAACACTTTAGAAGCAATCCCCCAAAAACGCATCAACCAATATTTACAAGCAACTTTACAGAAAAACAAGCCCAACGTCGCTTATAATAAGCAGACATGGCAACACTGTTTCTCTGTCTCCCTCTCTCTCTCCAACATCAACACAATCAATTCCAAACAGAACTCTGAGGAAGAGACGCTGAACTGAGCACAAAGGCTCGTATTTTTTTTCCTGGTGAATCACAGACGCTTGCAACCTGGCTTGAATCTCCATCCAGCACACAGTCAGACAGACTAGCTGATCTGCTGCATCAAAGTGAACAACACTCACAGGCAGGCGACAGAATGGTTCATCCACTGACAACCATGCGTTGGCCAAACATAATGGCTAGGGGATATCGGCTGAAACCCATATTATCGTTCCTGCGCGGCAGTAAATTAAAGGAGAGTTCCAGTCATTTTAGGTGTTTGATTTGATGTGTCATTCTGCATGAACGGCAGCTCATAAGGGACATTCAGTGCATGTTTGAGTGTCAGTACACTGAATAATGAGGATTAGTGGAAAAAAACTTTGGAACTGCTAAAATAGGCGATTTTTGTTTATCCGCATTACTCCATTATGCCAGTGGAAGGGGTCTCCACAATGGACAACAGGGGCTTCTATGAAAAAAAGTCAACTGCCCCTGGTATGTTGGTGAGTGATTAGCGACACATCAAAGCAAACACCTAAAATGACTGGAACTCTCCTTTAATGCCTTACTTGATCATACTACAGCATCATACAAAAGCATCAAAAGTAGCAGATCCGCAAGCTCGAAAGGCGGCGCGAAGCGACGCGTTTCGAGCTTGTAGATCTGCTACTTTGAATTTGAATCCTGAAAAATAACAGTTTTGGACATATGAGGTTTCCACCGGACAGAGACGATATATTGTTTTGATATACGTTGGATACAGATATTGGCGTATGTATCTCAAATCATATTGACTTCATATTGAATGGCTTCGCTCCAAAACATAATTGTTTCTCGCCCGATACGAACGCACCTCAATGTATAGTCAGCAGAATGTAGAATTTCTTGATAATTATAAATGAAAAAGTATATTTTTTTCTTTGCAGCTAATGTCTTAGCAGTAACAGCACTGAAACAAGCAGTTTTTACTAATAGAAGTGTTTAAAAAAAGATTGCTATTTACGTTTTGGCAAGGAAGACAGATGGGTCGCGTTCTTTGGTGAGATTACAAGTGTGCGGTGAAAAGGTCTGATCCGGTATTTGTAATGCGCTGTAGGATGTGTTCTGAAATGAACAGTTTTTGGAAGAGAAAAATCTGGATATACCGCTTCTGGAGGGTACCTGGAACTAAATATTTTGAGATGGGGGTCGCCGGCCAAATTAACATCATTTTGGGGGTCCTTGACATGAAAAAGTTTGAGCACCACTGATATAGAAACATACGCTTTTCAGAACACTGTTGGGATTTAGAAGACATTTGTAGAATCGGCTTTAGGTCTCAATGGGTTAATGTGGAGTGAGAACAGAAAAGTCACTAGTATAGTATAGAGCCCCGAGGGAGTCCGGTCAACCAAGTATAGGTTTCAAACGGTTAAGAGCAGTGCACCGTTGCCTAGTGTAACAGCATATTGGAAATCTTCAGTGTCATGAAAGGAAAAACCTTGGAAACATGATTTATTTGTGCGGGATTGCACACACCGTCATCAGCAACACATCTGCACCTCAGACAGTCCGCCAAGAGCAGATGATGTCAAATTATCTTGGGGTGGAAATAAGAAATACAGTTAATAATAATAATAATACGTCTGGCCCTGGCCCTGTGAGAAGCCTTTCTCAGATAAAATAACAGTTCATCATCAACCGAATAAACCCGGCGAACCAGGAGCAGCGCGTGTGTTTGTGTAACCTGTCTGTGAGAAATGCACGCTGATTGAGAGCGCATACACACAAACACAAACACACGCTGGCACCCAGGGCTGCACACACACACACACACACACACACACACACACACACACACACACACACACACACACACACACACACACACACACACACACACACACACACACACACACACACACACACACACACACACACACACACACACACACACATGTGCTCCACCATCAATCTCTCTCAGACCAGCACCCTCTATAAACAGATTCACCACACCACCGCGACCGTACACTAATGAGGGATCAATGTGTTCCATGGTGATGAATGATCCACCGTGGACAGACAGACAGACACCAGGCAGACAGACAGACAGACAGACAGACAGACAGTTCAATTCAATTCAACAAAAGACAGACCAGCAACCAGACACAGAGAGAAGAGTCGTAGATCACAAGAACAGTGTCGTACTGGCAAACAGCGGGCCTGGCAAACAGACAGACAGGCAGGCAGGGAGGGAGGCAGGCAGGCAGGGAGGCAGGCAGACACAGACACAGACACAGACACAGACACAGACACAGACAGACAGTGGTGGAAAAAGTACTCGTATGCTTTACTTAAATAAAAGTATCAATACTGCAATGTAGAAGTACTCTGTTACAAGTAGAAGTCCGGAATTCAAAATGTACTTGTGTAAAAGAATAAAAGTATTGGTATCAAAATGTACGAAAAGTAAAAGTACTAAAATGTTTGAAAATAGCCGATCTACAAGCTCACAACGCGCTTGCAGATCGGCTATTTTCAAATAGCCTAGGTATAAAATAGGGCTGAAGGGGTTAATGTATGTATGTATGTTTTATAATATCATAATTTAAAGTAACTAGTAACTAAAGTTTTCAAATAATTGTAGTGGAGTAAAAGTACAATATTTGCCTCTGAGGCGTAGTGGAGTAGAAGTAAAAGTACTGAGCATTGGAAATACTCCAGTAAAGTAAAAAAATACCTCAACATTGTACTTAAGTACAGTACTTGAGTAAATGTACTTAGTTACTTTACACCACTGCAGGCAGACAGACCGACAGACAGAGAAGCGTACATCTATAAAGAACAGTGGGTTCATACTGCTGTTGGGAGGGGGCCTGCTGCTGCGTTGCGGCCTGTGCGGTGCCCACACACCTGGCTTGCTGGGCTTGATGCCCATGGGCTGGAAGCCGGTGGTGAGGATGGAGGAGTCGGCCACGTCGGCGTCCAGGCCCTCCTTGCGGCGCCGGTACACCAGCACCACCACGATGAGCAGCAGGGTCAGGCACAGCGCCACCGCCACCATGCCCACGTACAGCGCCACGTCCTCCGCACCGCCGGCCGCTGCGTGCAGTACCGCCGGCCCGCCAGTGGGAGGCGACAGGAGAGGAGAAGGAGAGGAGAGAGGAGAGAAACGGTGGGTTTAGTTTTTTTTGGGGGGGGGGGTGTTAACAGTTAACCACTTAACCCATTCAGACCTGAGGCTACAAATGCCTTCTAAATCAGACGTTCTCACACTTTCTTTCTTTCTCCTTTATTTATTCAGGGAAGCCCATTGAGAGCAAGCTCTCTTTTTCAAGGACGCCCTGATAACGCCCATATAAAATACATACATAATGAAAAACAATAACAAACATTTGAATCACATTACAATGTCACAGATACAAATAAACATAGTGTTACATGAAGCAGTCCTGAAGTTTGTTCCATTTGTGTGGGAGCATAATAGATGAAAAGCAGTCTTTCCTTGTTCACTGCTCTTACGTGGACTGATATATCTAATGTGTGTTTGTGAACGTGTTGAATGTCCAGTAACCTTTGGTTTCAAAAGCGAGGATAGGTATAAAGGAAGTTTACCACACAAGGCCGTATAAATAAATAAAATACAATGATGCTCTCTACGAACTGCGAGAGAAGGCCAACCCACTTTATCATATAAAATACAGTGATGGGCGAGATAATCATCGCCAGTAACAAAACGCAGGGCACTGTGGTAGACTGCTTCCAGAGGCTTCAGTGTGGAAAGTGAAGCATGCATATACAGTACATCCCCATAGTCAAAAACAGACATTATATCCTTTCATAAATAGTTTTTTTCAAAAATATTCCAAAATAGCAGATGTACAAGCTCGCAGAGCGGCACGAAATGACACGCTGCGAGCTTGTAGATCTGCTATTTTTGAATAGCCAACGCAAAAATCTAAAATGACTTCAGATGCTTTCCCGGTTTTAATGGTACCATTTTAGACTTAAACGTAAACTGGAACCTGCGTTGGCCTCCGTACTTGCACTGCTTTTTTTCCGTCATTAAAATACGTCGCGGATTGTAGCTTTAAGTTGCTAAAACGAGGAATTGCATTGCATTCACCGAGAGCTTGATTTGTAATAATCTCGCTCATCCCACGTAGGTTTGAATAAAAGTTGAATGAAAAAAAAGGGGGGGGAAATAAATGAATAAATAGCGATGCCCACTGCTGCATTTGCACTAGCATTTTTATTACACCATCTTTGCCAAGGTTCTGCCTGGGAAAATATGTGTAGGAGGTCTGTTTAATGGCCCTGCGTCAACTCAACATTCCTCGCTCGGCATCGAAACACTGCATCTCTACCGAAATGTCTAAATATCGTTGTCGTCGAGCAGAAACCTTGTATCTCCATATATTTCTGTTTTTTTAATGACCTTCGTCATACAAGAGTTTCGCGTACAAATCAGTGAAAACAGCCAATCTATAAGCTCGCAGCGGTTGCAAGAGCCTATAGAAGTGTGTCTGTGGATTTGATGGATATTGAGCCAATGGAAAGTATTAACAAGAGCTTGTGACTAAATGATAACTACAGTGTACATTCAGTGGTGGAAAATGTACTCACATTTTCTACTTAAGTAAAAGTATCAATAATGCAAAGTAGAAATAGTCTGTTACAAGTCAAAGGCCTGTGTTCAAATATACTTAAAGTACCAAAAGTAAAAGTACTAAAATGTTTGAAAATAGCAGATCTACAAGCTCATTGCGACGCGTTGTGAGCTTGTAGATCGGCTATTTTCAAATAGCCTACTGTATGTATAAAATAGGGCTAAAGTGGTTAATGTATGTTTCATGATTTCATCATTTATATCTGAAAAGTAACTAGAAACTAAAGTTGTCAAATAATTGTAGTGGAGTAAAAGTACTATATTTGCCTCTGAGATGTAGTGGAGTAAGTAAAAGTAAAAGTATTGAAAACTGGAAACACTCAAGTAAAGTAAAAATATGTCAAAATTGTACTTAAGTACAGTACTTGAGTAAATGTACTTAGTTACTTTACACCACTGACTACATTGGATCCACTGGAACACAATTTCCTGAAAAGTAACAGTTTTGGAACGTACAAGGTTTCCACCGGGCAGCGATGATACAGTGTTTGGAAGGAGACGAGGCTAGTTCAGCTCTAAAACCCTTACGTAAGCAACCGAAATAGCTGCTTCTGCCTCAACACGGAGCTGAGGACAAACCACAAGACATCAAAAAGCACCACTTCCTTAAGCATCCTCTCAGGATTAGCATACGGCAAGCCAGTGCTGAGCGACTGGATCAAATAAACACAGTAGCTATTACATAAATAAACACTTAACACAGGCACCCACGGACACACAAAATGTCTACACACACACACACACCGTTTCCTTCTCTCACACAATGTGTGCACACACACACACACACACACACACACACACACACACACACACACACACACACACACACACACACACACACACACACACACACACACACACACACACACACACACACACACACACACACACACACACACACACACACACACACACACACTCCCAGAGGATGACCATAAACAAATGAGGGGATTTGCTTATGAAATTCTGGCAACTCTTATTGAGTCTCTCTCAAAAAGAGCAGAGATGTGCCTGCTAAGCCTTGACAAACATCACTGTGTGTGTGTGTGCATGTGCATGTGCGTGTGCGTGCGTGCGTGCGTGCATGCGTGCGTATATTGAGGGAGCAATGGGATTTTCCACGGCTGCCTCTCGAGCCCTGCGCGGGTGAATGTGGTGGCGGAGGTGTGGTTGGTTGGAGGCTCTTTCTGGGGGCTTTGCGGCAGCCCATTGTGCCCATGGGCAACGGGGGCGTAGTACCGTCGACTCAGCAGCAGCAGAAGGGAACAGACTCACTCAGTCAGGCTTTGAGGAATGGAGGTGCGTGGCACAGAGGTTAAGCTGCTGGAGGCTGCCGAGTGTGGTGAGCCAACAGCACGGATAGAGAGAGACAAGGAGCAGTGATGGGAAGTAACTAAGTACTATCTACTCAAGTACTGCACTTGAGTACAATTCTCGAGGTACTTTTACTTTACTTGAGTGTTTCCATTTTTCAGTACTTTACACTTCTACTCCACTACAGTACGTCTCAGAGGCAAATATCGTACTTTTTTAACATACATTTAACCACTTAAGCCCTATTTTATACTTTGGCTATTCAAAAATAGTCAATCTACAAGGCAAGCTCACAACGATTGCAACGTGTAGTGAGCTTGTAGATCTGCTATTTTGTGTTATTGTGCTATTTACGTGTTACAGAGGATGTTGTTATATTGTGGTATATTGCTACATTTACTTATATGTACTTCTTCAACCACTGGTAAGGTCAGTCGGTGCCTTTTGTAGACGGCGAACAACGGGGGGCGTTTGTAAATATTGGTAGTTGCGAGTTGCGTTTTTTGGGCTTGTTTCTAAAGTGCAGTTGCTTATTTTGGTTTCCTAATGTCGTCTAAACCAGTGGTTCTTAAACATTTTCATGTCAAGGACCCCCATATTAATATGCATTTGTCCATGCCCCCCCCCCCCATCTAAAACTATTTCAAATGTATCCCAAAATTCCCCCCCCCAAAAATATCTTTTGTTGGGGGGGGGGGGGGGATAGCAGATCTACAAGCTCACAAAGTGTCGCATCGCGGCGCATTGTGAGCTTGCAGATCGTCTATTTTCAAATAGCCGTAGCCTAGTCGTTTCTTTTGGGCTTGTTTTCATAGACCTGGTTATTTATTTCTCTCGCAAAATCTGGTAACACTGTGTGTTGTTGCTTTTTTGTCTGCAGCCACATCTCAGCAGAGGCAGTCTGAGATCCAAAGTCTAAATATTAGGCTGTGGGCTGCTGGCCTTTAGCCCTCCAAGACAATTGGATGTGGGGACGTTAATGAGAGATGCAGCCGCGGTCGGCTCCTTGTTCAGCAGCTGCTTGTGGGGGCTGTGAGGGCTCTGTTCTCACTTAAACCCCTCTGTCCAACCACCAGCCCTGGAAGAAGTACTGATATTTTGTTTTAGTTTTTTTGTACTTGCGTAAAAATAGCAATACCACAATATTAAAAAAGACTGCAAATAATAGGCCTGTGTTAAAAATTGTACTTCGAGTAAAAGTACAAACGTATTGGCACCAAAATATACTTACAGTACCGAAGTAAAAGTAATAATTGGCAGGGAAAGGGAGAGAGGGGGGGAGAGAGAGAGAGAGAGAGAGAGAGAGAGAGAGAGAGAGAGAGAGAGAGAGAGAGAGAGAGAGAGAGAGAGAGAGAGACACAGAGAGACACAGAGAGACACAGAGAGACACAGAGAGAGAGAGAGGTTGGTCCCATGAGAATGACCAGTAGCCTACTGTAAGGTTTTTATGATGTCAACATAAGACAACACATGATCTGCAGTTTGCTGCGTCTGGCCAGCCAAGTCATTCACAATTGATTACATGTCAGCAGAGCTCTCTGGCATTATATGATGGTTACCCCTCACAACCTCGCGCACAGCAGCCATAATCCCACTACTTAAGGTATCAGATTTTTCCTGAGATAATCACCCATGAAATAGATTCTGGCATTTCTCTTAACCCTTTAAGACCGGAAACGCATCCGTGTGTCATTTTTTTGATTTCTTAGGGCTATTCGAAAATAGCAGATCTACAAGCTCATAGCTTAAAGATCTGCTATTTTTGAAAAAAAAAAATCGTTGAATATATATTTTTCTAACACGTTTTTTTACTCAAATCTTTGCTTCTGGGGGGTCCCTGGAAGAGCATATTTTGAGATGGGGGGGGAGTCCGCGGCCAAATACATATAATTTTGGGGGTCCTCGACACAACCACTGATATTATAGCAAACATAGTTTTTTTTTCAAAATAACTGATTTAGAAGACATTCTTAGAATCCCCAGAAGTAAAGATTTGCACAAATGTTCACGATTTTTCAAAAATAGCAGATCTACAAGCTCATAGCGCGGCACTCGCTGCCTGAGCTTGTAGATCTGCTATTTTTGAATAGCCCAAAGAAATCTTAAAAAATTACACACAGATGGCGTTCCCGGTCTTAAAGGGTTAAAGACCGCTAGTATGTCAGGAGGCTTTGTTTTGGAAAGAAATGGAATGGATTTTTTTCAGGGCTGGTGGTGGTGGGGGGGCAGGGAGACTACAAGGACAAATGGATGAAATGAGATGAAAGACGGGGAAAAAAAGAGGAAGAGAAAGACAGACAGACAGCAGGAAGGCGAGATAAAAAACAAGAGCAGGATTCCAGTTGTGTTCGACCGTTTCCCACCTATAGTCTTAGCATTGCTACTAATTAAATTGTGCCGTCGCGTGCAGTCACAGGTTTATTAACACCAATTAAAAGTTGTCAAATCGGTATTTCCGAAGCTGAGGCGCACACACACACACACACACTTCCTGCCGAGCGACTGAGAAGCGGGTGTGTGTGTGTACACACAGTGGCAGAAAGACGCCATAGCGCCGGGATGTTCATTAAAATATGTCACATCCCGACCAACATCCGCTGGGTTTAGAGAAGAACCATGCAGAACTGTTATTGTGGCGCTGATTGCTGCAATGCAAATCCCCCATACTGACTGCTGGATACTCACATACACACACACGCTGATGCATGCATCCTTCCCTTAGTCACTGTTGTTTTCTCTCTCTCTCTCGCTTTTTCTCTCTACCCCCTTCTCTCGCTCTCTCTCCCAGATGTGGTGATATGAGCTTATAGATCGACAATTTTTTTTGTTTGATGAAGTACTAATACTTCATCTTAACTCTGCCAAGGACAACTTTTACGACTTTTTTTTCCCCAAAAAGGCCCACACTGCCAAGGACGATTTTGACGACTTTTTTTGTTTGTTGGCGTTTCCACTAGATGGCGCTCTTCGCTAACACATGAGTGACCATTTCATCCCCAGATGCACGCAGAACCAGGAGATCACGTGATCCCAATATTTACTGCTCCATTCACTTCCTGGTTAACGTATTTGGGAAATTGCCTGTATCTCGCCTCCTGTGTTTTACTATGTATTTTTGACGAGACATGCTATTTACAACAGCCTATAAATATCTAACAGGGGGCCGCGTTGAATTTTTTTTTCTCACAGAAGCACAGTGAAAGCCCCCGTGATTACCAACGATCAGGGGATCGATCATACTGGAGATAAATATTCTGTGACTACTTGAAAATGTAAGAAAATCGCTGGCAGTGGCTGCACGCAGCCAGAAATAAGAGTTAAGTGGTTAATGTATGTTGTCTAATGACATAAATCTGCAAGGTAACTTGTAACTACAGTTGTCAAATATTTTTAGTGGAGTAAAAAGTACAATATTTGCCTCAGAAATGTAGTGGAGTAGAAGTATAAAGTTATATATATATTTATTTACTCAAGTAAAGTAAAAACAAATACCTCGAATATGAACTGAAGCACAGTACTTGAATAGTTAAATTCTACCGGTGGCAAGGAGACGGCTCCAGTGGGCTCAGTTGGATCAACACGGCCCTGCTTGTTGTTCGCCGTTAGAGGGGCTCAAACCAAAAAAGGCAGCGAGCTGACCTCTGATGCAAAAGATCCAATATCTTCTATCCCCCTTCCATAGCATCTCTGACCCAAACACAGACAAGCATCTCTGTCTCCGCTATCGCTTTTCCTCTCTGTCACTCTGCCTTTTGTCCGCTCCGTAATCTCTTCTGGGCTTTATCAGTGGC